>NC_056599.1:28689453-28827345 GCF_018340385.1 Cyprinus carpio | reverse complement strand
TACTTTGAATTCTTGAGGTTAAGCATATCCAGGGCCACTTAGCAGCAATGATGAACCGGTGAAGAGCATTTGGCTTGTTAGCCATGTTAAATGTCTTTGACTGTTCAATAGCATGAAGAGCTCTTGATTCACATCATATAATCTGTGAATGTTTTTTATTCTTGCATGCTTTTTTTCAGTTGAAAGGCCCTGGAATCCTGTTAAAGCAATTTTCCAGTCCATACAAGAGAATGAGTGTCTTACAAATCACTTTTTACATAAAATTGGTGTAGCAGGAGGATAATGGCTTGATGCAATGAAAAATACACAGCTAGAAAATAGAGTTTGGTTATTAGATCAAATGCCACTTGCTGGTCAAATGGATTAATGCTGAAGAAACAGAATGACTCAGTGCTTGGAACTGAATTATATGTCTTATAGCGTCAATTTGGTTTCATTAATGGAGGTTGGAAGGGTTTTCAGAGTATCTGTAGGGCAAGAAACCAAAGCCATCTCTAATCATCCTCTCAAATCATACAAATTAATATATTCTGATTCAATTCTTCTCTCTTTTCACATTACAGTATACAGTATTGCTGCGGAACAGCATGAATAAAGAGACATTGCAAAGGAGAGGAACAAATAGGTAAATTGTAACTGTACTTTTTTTCTGTTTTATAAACTGTTGTGTTTATATTTGCATTTTACTTTATTTTTAGATAGATTTTTTTTTTTTTTTTGTTTGATATGTTATGTTTTTTTATATTGGAATTTGAGGTTCATGCCAGTGAAATGTGCCACTATTGAAAAGTTAGGGGTAGGTATTTAATCCTTTTTTCTTTTTTTTTTAGCAAGGATGCATTAAATTGATCAAATGTGATCATGAAGATATTTAGAACCTTACAAAAGATTTCTGTTTCATATAAATGCTGTTCTTTTGAACTGTCAGTTCATGAAAGAATCTTCCACACTTTTCCACAGTTTCCACACTTTTCAACATATAAAATGTATATTAATAATACACGTTTCTTGAGCAAATCAGCATATTAGAATGATTTCTGAAGGATCATGTGACACTGAAGACTGGAGTAATGATGCTGAAAATTCAGCTTCACCATCACAGGAATAAATTACATTTTTAAAACTAAGAGAGTAAGAGTAAGTAAGGGACATCTTTCAAAACATCAAATAATCTTACCTTAATCTTATTTTATGGACCCCAAATTTTGAACAGTGGTATTCACTAGAGTAAAAACTGTGACAACAACACCAGTCTCTCCTACTGTATTATAAAGTAATCGTTCAAGCTTTATCTGGCTGAGACACATACCTGTATCAGACAGAACAGCCGCTATCATGAGATCTCAATATGAAGGATAGAGGTTGGGAGAAATAATAAGAGAAAAAAGGAAGACCGATGGGGCCTGATTAGATCAATGCTAAAGAAACCGCAGATACCACTGGACCCAGTGACTGTCACCCCATCCCTTCTGTCTCTCTATTTTTTCTCTCCCCCTCTCTGGCCTGTTGCTTAGTTACTGCCTAGTGTGCTGGAATTGTGGAATTGTGTTTGAGAGAGAGAGAGAGGTAGAGGGGTAAGCCACAGTACACAGGCTTGATATTCTGCACCATTGTGTGCGCACAGGTGTTTGTGTTTCAGTTCTCCTGACAATACTTCCTCAATAATCTCCATTACTCACCTGTGACTCCACTTTCATTCATGCACTTTGTGTTTAGAAAGAAATGTCTAATAGATCGCCGGAGCTCCAGACCCGATCCGGGGGTCAGCACGGGCTAATAACACATAACGCATGTTTGGATTGAGCTCTGCTGGAGAAACTGATCTTTGACCACATGAAGCGAGTGTGTGCGATGTGTTCTCCCAGAAGAGGGCTGATAGGAGACCAAAAAGAAGCAGGAACAATTAATGCAGAAGGTAGAGGGCTGGTGTTAGTGTGTGCGTGCCAGCTTGTGCAGAGCAAGTCTGAACTCTGCAGAAGAGGTCTCCTCACAGAGTGAGTCTGTCTTAATTAAAGCATCATTATCTGCTGATCTCACTGATACACTCTGCATTCCTAAACTAGACTAAATAATACATACATACATGTATAAAATATAAAAAATGTTAAGAAATGATATTGCTAGCCTTGCAATTTAAGATATTTTCTACATGTTCTATTATATATATATATTAGTGCTGATGTTAATCGCATCCAAAATAAAAGTTTTTGTTTACATAATGTACATGTGTGTACTGTGTATATTTATTATGTATAAAGACACACACATACAGTCTATATTTTGAAAATATTTACATGTATATACATTTATATATTTATATTCCTTTATTTTATATATAAACATAACATATTTTTCTTAAATATATACATGAATGTGTGTGTATTTATACAGTGGGTACGGAAAGTATTCAGACCCCCTTAAATTTTTCACTCTTTGTTATATTGCAGCCATTTGCTAAAATCATTTAAGTTCATTTTTTTTCCTCATTAATGTACACACAGCACCCCATATTGACAGAAAAACATAGAATTGTTGACATTTTTGCAGATTTATTAAAAAAGAAAAACTGAAATATCACATGCTCCTAAGAATTCAGACCCTTTTCTGTGACACTCATATATTTAAGTGCTGTCCATTTGTTCTGATCATCCTTGAGATGGTTCTACACCTTCAATTTGAGTCCAGCTGTGTTTGATTATACTGATTGGACTTGATTAGGAAAGCCAAACACCTGTCTATATAAGACCTTACAGCTCACAGTGCATGTCAGAGCAAATGAGAATCATGAGGTCAAAGGAACTGCCTGAAGAGCTCAGAGACAGAATTGTGGCAAGGCACAGATCTGGTCAAGGTTACAAAAAAAATCTGCTGCACTTAAAGTTCCTAAGAGCACAGTGGCCTCCATAATCCTTAAATGGTAGACGTTTGGGACGACCAGAACCCTTCCTAGAGCTGGCCGTCTGGCCAAACTGAGCTATTGGGGGAGAAGAGCCTTGGTGAGAGAGGTAAAGAAGAACCCAAAGATCACTGTGGCTGAGCTCCAGAGATGCAGTCGGGAGATGGGAGAAAGTTGTAGAAAGTCAACCATCACTGCAGCCCTCCACCAGTAGGGGCTTTATGGCAGAGTGGCCCGACGGAAGCCTCTCCTCAGTGCAAGACACATGAAATCCCGCATGGAGTTTGATAAAAAACAGAGAAAATAAGATTCTCTGGTCTGATGAGACCAACATAGAACTTTTTGGCCTTAATTCTAAGTGGTATGTGTGGAGAAAACCAGGCACTGCTGGTCACCTGTCCAATACAGTCCCAACAGTGAAGCATGGTGGGGGGCTGTGGGGGTGTTTTTCAGCTGCAGGAACAGGACGACTGGTTGCAATTGAGGGAAAGATGAACGGGCCAAGTACAGGGATATCCTGGATGAAAACCTTCTCCAAAGTGCTCAGGACCTCAGACTGGGCCGAAGGTTCATCTTCCAACAAGACAATGACCCTAAGCACACAGCTAAAATAATGAAGGAGTGGCTTCACAACAACTCCGTGAGTGTTTTTGAATGGCCCAGCCAGAGCCCTGACTTAAACCCAATTGAGCATATCTGGAGAGACCTGAAAATCCAACCTGACAGAACTGGAGAGGATCTGCAAGGAGGAATAGCAGAGTATCCCCAAATCCAGGTGTGAAAAACTTGTTGCATCTTTCCCAAAAAGACTCATGGCTGTATTAGATCAAAAAGGGTGCTTCTACTAAATACTGAGCAAAGGGTCTGAATACTTAGGACCATGTGATAGTTCAGTTTTTCTTTTTTAATAAATGTGCAAAAATGTCAACAATTCTATGTTTTTCTGTCAATATGGGGTGCTGTGTGTACATTAATTAGGAGAAAAAAATGAACTTAAATGATTTTAGCAAATAGCTGCAATATAACAAAGAGTGAAAAACTTAAGGGGGTCTGAATACTTTCCGTACCCACTGTATATACATAAATATACACAGTATACACACATATATTATGCAAACAAAAACTTTTATTTTGGATTCGATTAATCGCTTGACAGCACTATTATATGTGTGTGTGTGTGTGTGTGTGTGTGTGTGTGTGTGTGTGTGTATTTCTATAAAGAATAGTGTGTATATAAAGCATTTACCCAAAAACATCTTGATTCTTGAAGTACATTTTTATAATATAATATAATATAATATAATATAATATAATATAATATAATATAATATAATATAATATAATATAATATAATGTGGGTATAAAGCATTTACCCAAAAGACATTTTAAGATTCTTGAAGTATATTTTATTAATATAAAATGATAATAAATATATTAAGTACTTATAGTAGCCCATATATGAGCATTTCAAGTTTTAAATATACAACGTTTAAAAGATGTCTGTAAAATAATTTTTAAAAGGCTTTGCCATGGATGGATAATCTAATTCTAATACTTGCTCTGAGAGTGTGTTTTATTATTATTATTATTATTATTATTATTATAAATGAAGCCAGCGATGTCAAGTCTTTCACACAAACTCAAATAAAGTCAGAAACAGATGTAAGCACTGGGTCCTCTGGTTAGCGCTAGACTGCTAATGTACTCGCTGGGTGAGCTCAGCAAAGTGCCATTTAGATAGAGAGGAGGCTTGAACCCCCCGCAGTCAACAAACTGTTGTAACGATTCGGCAAAGGAAGGTTAAACCTTTGTTTTCTTCAGAATCAACTGCAATTATTATACTAAAAACAAACTAAGAACAGTGCTTGCTGTTTAACCGCGCATATTTGTGAGCATATTTGTGCATGTGCGATTCTTTGTGTCTTGTTGCATTGCTAAACTTCACCGCTTTCTGTGTGTAGCAGTAGGAAAAGGGAGTGAAGCCTACTTGGTTGCTAAGGGACATCTTTGCCTAAATTTTGTTGCTAGGCTGCCAATTCCCTCAGTTAAGTGGAAACATCTATCTCCCCACTTTTCTGACCGTTCACCCTGCAACCCTCTCTGTCTCTATCCATGCGTCTCATTCCTTTCCTATGTCTGTTTTCCCATCCAAAATAACCAACCATCTGTCACTATGCATAAAGGTTGCCTGTTGCTAAGGAGTGTGAAGATCCATCACTATCTAAATATGTGAAATCCAGTATTTCATTGATATGTTGGACTCATAGCAGTGTTCCATTAGTCTGTGTGTTTCAAGATGATGAATAATTGTGCCTTGTTAACTGCAAGAGAAAGCACGAAGGAAGTTAGTAATTATGGGTGAAATCCAGTGAAACCGTGTGGGAGATATGCAACAATGTATTTACGCTCTTAATCTTCTTACATATTAATCCATGCAATAAATGATGAAAAGCACACAGAAAACATGGCACTGCAGTCTTATATAGCCACATCTGGGCTAATTGCATTCTACACAATAATCTAATTTGACCACATCATAATGCTGAAGGGTTTGGGGATTAAAGTCTGTCTGTAAGTGACCTTTGTGCAAATTAATTAAACACTTTTGTCAAACCAGCAAATCATTGTTTTTACAGCAGGCTGCCTGACAGGTAGAAAACAGACATTTGCTCGAAAGAAGAATAATCCTATAATCCTGTTATTATATTTCAGCGCCTCAATTAATTAAAAAAGGCTTTTTCTCTCTTTTTGGCAAAGAACGTGAAGAATCAATAGTGTGTGTGGAACGGTTCAACTTTCACAGAAAAGTTTGCTCTGGTTTTATCGACACTTTCTTCGTTTCTTAATTTATCCCCGTCTCTTCTCTCCCACGGTTTTCTCTGTCAGTGTGACATTTGCCAGCCACCGCACACACACACACACACACGCCCGCGCGCTCTCAACAAACTCGCCTGGCAGCATCTCATGCGCTGTCTTCACTTTTTCAAATTATTGTCACAGTTTCACTGGAGAATACTGTACTCTGTGTAAATCAATGTTTGTTTCATAATTTTTGTGATATTTGGAGCTGCACTTGCCTTGTCTCTTGGGAAACCAGATGTCAGTTTAATCTTCTCAGACACTAATTATGTTCAAGTAGCCACTTATCTATTTTTTATATTTTATCCTACCATGCTTTATTTCTAAATGCAACCACAAAAATATATATATATATATATGCTTGTCTATACAGTAAAAATCAATCAGTGTTGTCCAGTGTTATGATGGACCTCACTTATATTCACTGTATGGTCAAAATAATACAGCATTCTTCCAAATATCTTATTTTGTTTTCTGCAGAAAACGAAAGTCATACAGATTTTGAATGACGTAGGGGTGAGTAATTAATTTAGTTTTGGGTGAACTATCCCTTTAAGATGCACACTGCAAAGCTGATACATACATTTCTGTGCTGATTTGACAGTTGAAAATAGCTTTTGATGGTGTAAAGTTAAAATGAAATATGAAATATTAAGTAAATATATTCTGTAATATTTCATTATATTTTGATGAAACCAGTTAATATAGATGTGACGTGAAGCTATTTTTAGGTGACATAGCAAAATATTTTTGCAGTGACAGCATACTTCTTTTGCATAAATTGAGACCCACCATCTATCACAATGTCTTGTAAAAGACATTTAACTCAAAAGTATGATATTGACTCATTCTGCTATTGTTACTGCTATATTATTAGCATTATTTTGGTAGCCATCACATTTACTACATGAATTTCTAAGGCATCTAAATGATCAGCATGATCAAAACTGCTGAAAAACCTGTTGTATACAATCTCCTACATGCCTTTTGTCATCTGATCGAGTTTATACTTTTTTAACAAGTAAAAGGCCTTGTGGTACACGTGAGTTTTTTGCTGTGAAATTTTACTGATTTTAAAATCATGTTAAATATGAGTATCAAAATCTCTCAGTTATCATTCTGTTGCATTGCACCCCCCCCCCACACACAATCAAAACTACAGGGCTTTTTAAGTAAGCATTGGGAGATATAGAGTAAAATTATTACAGATGCTCATTTATTCCTGCTGCATTATGCTAAATGTAGGTAATGGTTAGTGGTAATTTGTTTTTGTTTTTTGTTTTTTGGTGGGGTGGGTGAGGTTGTAAATTGTATCATTAGGCTTGTGTTTTCGTATTATGTTTGTGTTTTTATGTTTGTTTGTATGTCTTGCTGCAAAACTAATTGCCCCTTGGGGGACAGGAATAAAGTTGAATTGAGTTGAATTGAATAAAGTTGAATTAAAATCTGATATTTTCATGCATTTTATGTAAGTAGCCTGCTATACTGTTATAAGTATCAGAATTGTATCTATATAAATATCATCAAATTGCTTATGTTTTTTTTTCTTCTGAAGTATGATAAACGCATGCTATATGAGCCATAAAGGCTGGATGTATGAAATATATATTCACCAAAAAAAACAAACAAAAAAAAAAAACTATGCAAAGTTTTTTTTTAACAGACTTTAAAATGTTTTGTCTAAAGGTTTAATAAACTGTTCATTTTACAGATATCTTACTATTATTTCAAATGTATGCCATGCTTCAGTTCCAAAGGTTTTTGCACTTGCACCTTTTCACTTCAGAAATGCTGCAAAAAGCGATGTCCATTGGAAAAAACGCTGGCTAGGTCACGATTGAAAGTCTTCCAAAAGCACTTCCCTCTAAAAATCACAGAGTTGCGTCCAGCTCAAGGCGTGGGTTTCTGGTGACTTGGGTTGACATTTTTGACCACTGGATCAAGTCCCATTGATGAGAGCATCCTCTCGAGCTCTGCTGACAGAGAACGGTCTCCCTGGCGACATGGCGCGCTCTCTCTCTCCCGGCCCCCACCTCCTTCACATGGACCAGGCGCGTAAACGAAACCTGCGCGCAGGTCTCCGCTGAGCTGCATTTGCTTTGGAAGTGCCTTGAGCGCTGATCGTGCTTGTAAAGGCTTCTTCTTGTCTGAGAACGCAACAGAATCAAGCACTTTTTTATCCAAGTAGCGTGTAGACTGATGGTATGAACCATCACAAGTGATTTTAAGAGATACTTTTATTAGTTTCCCTCCTGATGAAACTTGACTCAACAGGCAGTTGCAGAAAGTGAGTTGATGCCACAAGAGGCTCGACTGTCGTCAGCTCCAGTGCTCTGCGTCTCCGCTCAGGATGAACGGAACGTTTTTTAACCACACGGTGTTTACGCACGGCGTTCTGCTCAACCGCAGTCAAGAACTGGCGGGGACACTAGTTGATTGCTGCACGGGGAACGGGAGCGAAGTGACCGCAAACGACGGCGGCGGGTCTTTAGATCTCGCTCAGGACGAGCGCAAGCTGTTCGTTACGCGCGTGGTGCAGATCGCGGTGCTGTGCGTTCTTTCGCTCACGGTGATGTTCGGGATCTTCTTTCTCGGTTGCAACCTCATGATCAAGTCCGAAAGTATGATCAACTTCCTGGTCAAGGACCGGAGACCATCCAAAGACGTGGAGGCGGTGATGATCGGACTGAGTTAGCCGCGGGTGTCACCTGTAACCGGGCTGCGGGACCGAGTGACACCCAGCTGTCCTCAGACTGGGAGCCACGGAGATATGCAACTTACACTTTCGCTCCCTTTGTGTTCTGAAAAGAAAAAGCGGTGTGGATGGACTGAAGCAAAGATGACAGATATACAGCTGCACGTTTACGAAATGAGAATGTATTTATTCATGTTTACGTAGCTTTTTGTATTTGAGGTAATCTTTGCTTGTGATTTTATACAGTATAGTGTTTACACGTTTTTACCTCAGAAAAAAATCAAAGTATCTATTTATTGCATTATGTTTATTCAAATTATACGCTACCTTACAAATTATACGACCATGTTTTTATTGTAGTAAACGTGTAGTAACCATGTTTTTTTTTGTAGTAAAACCATTTTCGTAAGGATTAAGGGGGAGGGGTTGCGAAACGCAAATTGTAGGCTACTTTGGTGCAACTATTCTAAATACTTTTAATAATTTTCAATAACAAAGTGTTAAAAGATAACTTATGCTTTTTTGACGGACCCGCACAAAATTGGTCTTAATGGAAAGTGCGTGGGCAACGTGTTGTCATAGTGACTTCCTTTTGCGAACGAAATGTAGCGACGTTAAAATAAACGCTCTAACTTTTTTTTATTACTGAAAACCCAGTTGAAACCTATATATGCTTGCATGAAAAAAATGTAGATTTACTAAGACCCTATACCAGTCTTTTGGGGGGTTGGGGGGGTTCAAGCCTTATTATTCGAGATATTCTGGTTTCCTCAAACCCACCATCCTGGTTTGTACTAGACAATCATTTCCAGAAGCATGTTGTGAACGGTGACTTTTGCACTTTGAAATGCAGGTGTTTTGAATTTGAAGATGTCAAAATGTATTTTTCTTCAAGTTTAACTTGTGGCCGAGAGCACGTGAGGGGGGAGATGTTCATCTGGTGGGACACTTGCACGTTTTTGATGATTGACGTCTCTCCCTCTGCATGCGCGCGCGGTGCTCGGTGTGTCAGGCACTTCTACGTAAAGACCTCAAATGCTGCATGCATGGAGTATTTTGTAAACTGTATTGACTTGAAAACTTGAAATTGTGCAGCATGCTTTGAATAAAGTTGTTAAAACATTGCATTGCATTTGTTTATTTATCTTTAAAGGTCAGACGTTCAGAACAGAAATAGTTGGCCAATTATGGCTTTAAAAAAAAAAAAAAAAAAAAAAAAAAAAGTTGCATACATAGGCCTCTATATGGTTAAATGCGTATCTTGCATATTTGTGTCTTCAGGCATCATCTTCAGTATGTTTTTGTTTTTCAATAATGCACTATCATCTGTGGGAATACTTTTTTTCTCTTCATTTTTAATTATGAATTGAACACACGGGCATTATTTTAATTATTATTTTAGCATATAAGCTATGTGTCACTGATTAATCTGTTTGCATTACAAATTCATATAATTTATACATTAAATGAAAGCAAAAGACCTTCACTTGAGTGAGCTGTGGAGTAGGATGCTACTTCACATGTTCAGAGAATGTTAGACAGAGTAAAAAGTAATAATTATGTGGTGCCTAATTTTTCCTTTTGACTCTCTAAAGCAATAAGGCTTACTCACTAGGCTTTGATGAGAAAAAATAGTCTTTGATCATTACTTATTTAAAATAATAATAATAATTATGCTGCATGCAACCGCATCACCACTTCAGCCAGACTTGCTGTTTCTTAACGCCTTTCATGTTTACGGTGTAAACAAGTCAAACTAAAGCCACTATATGCATATATCCAATTTTTAGTGTAGTGATCATTTACACATTTCCATTTTAAAGATTAGTCTTAATTGCTCTCTGATTAATTTTCATGAGGGCCACATAAGGACTGATACACAATATTACACATTGTATACACAAAATCACAAAAATCTACAACTGTTTAACAAGAAAAGGTGAAGGATGGAAAACAGGAAAGGGAAATGTGAGAAAGGCATTTAGCATTATATTTCTGTAGAGGAGGTCTGAGTATGGTCTCAGATTTCTGTCTCCTGCTCAGCTCTGAGATGTGATTTTTACTGCCCTCTTATTCTTTCCTCCATTTCCACTTCTTTTAATGGACTGTAAAAATAGAGATAAGTAGGGAGATGGAAAGAGAGCGATGAAAAGAGGGAGATTCACAGAGCTAACCTGTTTCATAAAACATTAAATTGTACAAGCAGTGAATCAGCTTTGCAACGTCAGCGCTGGATGCTTATATAAAATAATTGGCCAAATAAAAAATTCAGGAGCATGCACATATCAATTGGTGCACAAATTGAAAACATCTGTATGATTCTTTCTTCTTATTATTATTTTTTTGACTATTTTCTCTCTTACATATATTTTTGTCATTTTTGAAATGATTTTTGCATTGCAGCTTCATTTTTAAACATATAGCTCTTTTACATATTTTATTATACATGACCATACTACACTTTTTTATTTTTATTTTTTTAAATGCCTCCATTTACTGCTTCATTGTACAAGTTATGAGCTAAAATCATGCAAGGACTTGATTTTCAGTCAAACTTTCATCTGTAAAATGCAGAAAATTGCTATGAATGCAATAAGCATAGTGGAGGTGAATGTTTGAAATGTTTTTCTTCAACATGAATATGACCACTAGATGGTACCAAACACCTGGTTCAACTTTTATTTAAATACATATAAGCTTAATAAATGGTTGAATAAATAAAATAAACAAATGGAATACATAGGGAAAAAATAAACTATACGGCCTTAACAGAAGTAAATGCCCAACATTTAATAAGCTGTTTTGCTAAAAATGATGAGTCATTTTGATGATTCTATGTAAGGCAGTGACTTGTATGAAAACAGTGGAAGCTGTTGAATAAAATAACTTATTGAATACCATACTGTGCCTTTATCTACACATGCATGTAAAATTTAGGGCCCCCAGGCTGTCATTCCGTGTTCATTCGTTGAGTCCTAACTTGCCTGTGGTTGCACATTTCCTTGCATCTTGATGAAACATATTGCGTTTGCGAAATACTGAAACACATGAGGTCATCCGTCCTTACATGTCTCGGAATGGCAGTTCCCACTCCCAGTTTGTACATCAGAGAATCAGAGTGAAAACAGGGCTGCTAAGGCAGGAGGCCTGCAGTAGTTTGGATCTATTAAAATGGGACTGAATTTGATAGAAGTTTGGGTGCCAGTTTTACTTCTAGTTTCCATAGCTGCGGGTAAGTTTGCCTTTTGTTATTGTTTGTTAAGTTAATGATTAAAAGATGAGAAGTGTGTGTTTTTTATTTCCTGCAATTGATTACTCTGTAGCTTGTTTCAACATTCTTGAGAGGCTGTTAAAATAGAACCTTAAAGAAATTTCGGTCCCACTTTATATTAAGTGGCCTTAACTACTATGTACTTACATTTAAATGATTTATTTTGATACTTTGCACATATTGTGTACATACATGTTTTTACAATGTACTTATATTTTGAAAAATGGCTGCATGTAATTACATCTGTAATTACATTAATAATTCTTAACCTTACCCTTATCCCACCTCAATAGCAGCAGAAGTGTTTTGCAATACAATATGAACACAATAAGTACATTGTATATATATTTATTTTTATGTAAGTACATAGTAGTTAAAGCCATCTAATATAAGGTGTGTCCGAAATGTATAGAGTAGAAAGAAACCACTTCAAGCATGTATATGAATTTAACAATGTCTTGTTTCTAGGCTCTAACATTTGCACTTCCAGAGGAGTGAGTAACTGTAAAGAATGTTTGTCGATACATCCGACCTGCGCCTGGTGCTCTCAGGAGGTAAAGAACAATATTCAATTCATATACAGTACAGGTCAAAAGTTTGGAAACATTACTATTTTTAATGTTTTTGAAAGAAGTTTCTTCTGCTCATCAAGCCTGCATTTATTTGATCAAAAATACAGAAAGAAAAATGTAATATTGTGATATATTATTACAATTTAAAATAATTGTTTTTAAATTTATTATACTTTAAATTATCATTTATTTCTGTGGTGCAAAGCTGAATTTTTAGGATCATTATCACATGATCCTTTAGAAATCATTCTAATATGATGATTCATTATCAAAGTTGGAAACAGTTCTGCTGCTTAATATTTTTTCAGAACATGTGATACTTTTTTAGGATCCTTTGATTAATAAAATGTAAAAAAAAAGAAAGAAGCTGTGTTTTTAAAATATAAATATTTTGTAAAAACAATATACACTACTGGTCAGTAATTTGGGGTCAGTAATTTTTTTTTCCTTTTTTTTTTTTTAAATAAAATCAATATTTTTGTTCAGCAAGGATGTGTTAAATTGATAAAAAGTGAAAGTAAAGAAAATATATTATTAGAATATATATTATTAGATTTTTTTTTTATTTTGAATAAATGCAGTTTCTTTTTAACCTTTTTATTCATCAAATATATTAGACAGCTAAACTGTTTCCAACACTCATGTAAATCAGAATATTAGAATGATTTCTAAATGATCATGTGATGTTACATGTGACACTGAAGACTGGAGTAATGATGCTGAAAATTCAGCTTTGCATCACAAGAATAAATTATTTTTTTAAAGTATATTCAAATAGAAAACTATTATTTTAAGTTGTAATAATATTTCACAATATTACTGTTTTTTCTGTATTTTTAATCAAATAAATGCAGGCTTGATGAGCAGAAGAGACTTCTTTCAAAAACATTAAAAATAGTAATGTTTCCAAACTTTTGACCTGTACTGTATATGTCTAAACACTCCTGCACAGACACAGAATGCTTCCCTCTGATTGTTATCAATGTATGCATGTTTATCTGTCAGATCTTTGGAAAGGGAGGCTTGAGTTTGTCTAGTGGCTGCTTGAAATGTTTCCCTCTGTTTGTTATCAATGTATGCATGTTTATCTGTCAGATCTTTGGAAAGGAAGGCTCGAGCTTGTCCCGCTGTGATCTCAGAGACAGTCTCATTCAGTCTGGTTGTGGCGTGAAGTTTATTGAGTTTCCAGTTAGCAGTATGAGGATACTAGAGAACGTACCCCTGAGTGACAAGGCAGGGGGTTCAGATGACATCACTCAGATCCAACCACAAAAAATCCACCTGACCCTCAGGCCAGGTATGCTATTACAAAACAAACCATTATATTTCACAAACTATATTTACCAGTGCAATCCAATTACATATTTCTCAAATCACAGTTTAGGAAAAATTCCCTTTTCTTTTTTCTTTTCTTTTCTTTAATATATAATAATATATACTATTCTTTTACTCTTCAAATTCTTTTTTTTTCTTTGCAGTTTATTACTTGTTTCATATTTCAAGATCTGCTTTTAAACTCGTGAAGTTTTAAACCTGAAATTTAAATGTTAAGTGTTGCTTGAGCTAGTAAAAGGGCCTTGGGGTCTCTCTGACATAGCTTGTTCTCAAAAAATCCATGTTCGTTTCTTCAAATTGAAATTTTACATTTCTCTTCAAGACGATTCAAAGATATTCACTGTCACTGTGAAGCAAGCAGCTGATTACCCAGTGGACCTGTACTACCTGATGGACATGACAAATACCATGAAGGACGACCTGCAGAAGCTTTATACACTGGGCAATGGTCTGGCCACTGCTTTACGGGGTGTCACCAGTAATCTGCGCATGGGATTTGGAGCTTTTGTAGACAAACCGCTCTCACCTTACATGTACATTTACCCTGAAGAAGTCATCCGGAATCCTTGTTATAAGTAAGCCCTAATTCATTTCACATTAGAAGAGCACATGACAAAGAGACTACGTTTAGTGATTTCTGTCTCCCTGCTGGGTTCTGACTGCTGTAGGTTTCCTGAACCCTGCCCACCGCAATTCGGCTATCGTAACGTACTGTCTCTGACGGATCAGGCAGAGCGGTTCACAGAGGAAGTCAAGAAACAGAAAGTGTCCAGAAACAGAGATGCCCCTGAGGGTGGATTTGATGCTATCATGCAAGCAGTAGTATGCAAGGTGACACAAAATACACAACCAATCTGAGTAAAGCTGTTCGGTTAATAGTCTCAAAGCCTGAAGCCTGAATTTTGAGCTAAATATAAATTTTTTATGGGGGGAAATATAAACGTCATACAGCATTAACCCTAGGATATTCCAGAGGGAACATTCACCATTTGGGCTGGTTCTCTTTACCTTTGTGTATAACCTCCTTTCTCCTTCTTCTAGGACAAAATTGGATGGAGGCCTGATGCATCTCATTTGCTGATCTTCACAAGTGATGACAGAAGTCATTTGGCTTTGGATGCCAGGCTGGCTGGAATCGTCCAGCCCCATGATGGAGAGTGCCACATCAACAACAACAATGAATATGACAAGTCCACTATACTGGTCAGCCAATCATATATTGGGCTAATCTTTCTCTCTCTTAAGCAGCACTGTTGTTTACAGCAATGCTAATAATAGGAAATGTTTCTGGAGAAGCAAATTAACATATTATAATTATTTCCGAAGGACCATGTCACAAATTTACCATCACAGGAATGCATTTTAAAATATATTAAAATATATGAAACTAGAAATGTATTATTAATAATGCATAAATGCAGCCTTGCTGAGCAATCTTTTAAAACATTAAAAAACAGAGAGAGACAGAGAGAGAGAGATGGCAAATTTGGCAATACATTGATTTTTAAGTGTATTTGTAGGACTATCCTTCACTTGGTATGATCACGGACAAATTATCTGAGAATAACATCAACCTCATCTTTGCTGTAACCAGTCCTATGGTGGAACTATATCGTGTGAGTTTCTATATTTTTGTCAAACACATATGTACAATGTGTCTCTGTCTGTAAAATGCAGACATTCATATTTGTTTATGGGGTGTTGTCATGTTTTCTGTATTCTCACAGAACTACAGCGAGCTGATTCCTGGCTCTGCGGTCGGAATGCTCTCCAGAGACTCTGGAAATGTTGTACAACTCATTCTGGATGCATATGCGGTAAATCACTTTGCCAGAAATTAAAACAGCCTCTGAGTTGTGAAAACTTGTTGGTTAGGAGGACTGTTTTTACTTTTTTAATTTGAGATATTTTACCATTTCAATCCAGTAGGGCTTAAATTCAAATAAAGAGAGAATTCAGAGAGGCTGATCTTTGATCTCGGCGCCATTTGTTTTTGTAGAGGATCAGGTCTAAGGTTGAGCTGGAGCTGCTGGGTGTGCCGGATGAGTTATCTCTGTTCATCAACGCAACATGCCTGGGTGGAGAGGTCATTCCTGGCGTCAAGTCCTGCGCTGGACTCAAAATTGGAGATACGGTCAGCACCTAGTGCATCACTAGAAAAATGTATTTTTGCTTATTGTTCAGTTTATTTAATTAAAATAAGCTACAGCAACACAATTGCAGAATATTTTTATCACAGTTTTATTGTGTTTAGTCTACTTAGATATGCCAAACTTAAAAAAGTTTACTGAATTAATTTGTGTTGGGACTATGGTTTTTGTTGCAGTGAAACTGCATGGGTGGATTTTAGTTCCAAGCATGCTTTGCAGATTGAAATGGGAGAGTAAATGCTGAAATTAAGTGTTATTTATGAATAGCAAAGACCTTTTATGTTCAGTTACAGGGGTTGGACAATGAAACTGAAACACTGGCCAAAATAGTTTTGGAGGTTTCATGGCTATATTTGCATGTCCAGGTGGCCAAAATATTTAATGATTGCATGTTCCACCAGTAAGAGCAGGGTGTGAAGGTTGAATTAGCAGAGCAATAGCACAGCTGTACATAGAATATTGCAATGCACACAACCTAATCAGAGTGTTCAAATCAGAGTTCAAAAGTGGACAAATTATTGGTGCGCATCTTGCTGGCATATTTGTGACCAGGACAGCAAGTCTTTGTGGTGTATCGAGAGCCACAGTATCCAGGGTGATGTCAGCATAACACCATGAAGGACGGACCACATCTAACAGGAGTAGATGTTGAAGCTGTCTGAAAGGGATGTCCAGGTGCTAATTTGGATTATATTCAAAAAACATGAAACCACAGCTGGTCAACTCACTGCAGAATTAAATGTGCACCTCAGCTCTCCTGTTTCCACCAAAACTATTCATCGGGAGCTCCGCAGGGTCAATATACATGGTCGGGCTGCTATAGCCAAACCTTTGGTCACTCATGCCAATCCCAAACATCAGTTTTAATGGGAGAGTTATGGTGTGGAGAAGCCCCAAAAAAGCTTACCACCTGGACTGTTGCATGCCCAGAGTGAAGCATGGGTGGATCAGTGATGGTTTGGGCTGCAGTATCATGGCATTCCCTAGGCCCAAAACTTGTGCTAGATGGGCGTGTCACTGCCAAGGACTACTGAACCATTCTGGAGGACCATGTGCACCCAGTGGTTCAAGCATTTTACCCTTAAGGTGGTGCCTTGTATCAGGATGATAATGCACCAATACACACAGCAAGACTGGTGACAGAGTGGTTTGATGAACATGAAAGTGAAGTTGAACATCTCCCATGGCTAGCTCAGTCACCAGTTTTGAATATTATTGAGCCACACTCAAAAAAATAGCATGTTGGTCTAACTTAATAAAATTATGATGCATATTTCCACACATTTAAACTGATTTATTTGAACTTAAATTAAGTTAAATGTACTAATGAGTAAAATTCATGCTAATTTAATTGGATCACACCAATTTCATTTGACATATTCTGTGAATGTTCCCTGAACATAATTCACACTTGATCCAACCAGTGTTGTTGCTGTTCAGACTGGTGCCTTTGTACAGAGTTGCGTATTCTATGATCATTTGATTGTGAAGAGTAGAAATGCTGACAGTATAGACTGTGTAAATCATGTGCTGGCCTCAAACTTTTTTTTTTATTCATTCTTATGAGAATGTAACAGCCAACATAAGCATAACACTTGTTCACATGCTAAGTACAATTTTTGTAGCATGCAAGTAATGATCAAGTAAAGATGTTCTTATGACATTTTTACATCTCATATTACTATTACAGTTACTATAGCCTAACCACAAAGTCTATACTTCACTATAATGGTAACCTCAAAAATCAACAAACATAAACTCTTTTAAATGTCAAAAATAACTAAACAACAAACTTTAATATGTCTTTCCCTTTACCAAAAACACATTAAACAGCACTTAAAGAGATACTCCACCTCAAAATGAAAATTTTGTCATTAATCACTTACCCCCATGTCGTTCCAAACCCGTAAAAGCTCTGTTCGTCTTCAGAACACAATTTAAGATATTTTGGATGAAAACCTGGAGGCCTGTGACTGTCCCATGCCAGTGTATATAGCAGTGTCAAGGTCCATAAAAGGTATGAAAGTTGTCGTCAGAATACTTCATCTGCCATCAGACGTGCAATCTGGGTTATATGAAGCAACCGGAACACTCTTTGTAATCGAAGAAAAACAAAAACAACGACTTTATTCAACAATTCCTTTGTCAACAGTCTCCTGTGTCCATATCACTGTATGCTGTGTATACTCTTCTGTGTCATCTGCACCACAAGGATGCGCTGTTTCTGTGTATTTAGCTTTGATTTGAAATAAAACAATTTCTTAAAAAATATCTTAAATTGTTTCTCGAAGATGAACAGAGCTTTTATGGGTTTGGAACGACACGGGGGTAAGTGATTAATGACAAAATTTTTATTTTGGGATGAAGTATCCCTTTAATTTCAACATTTATTCTCCTGGTCTATCTCTATGCAAAGCATTATGTTGTTTTAGCTTATTTTAAGTAAACTGCGCAAAACTCAGTGTTTTGGAGGAGTGAGTCAGGAAACGTTTTCCTCCACCAGCATCACATAGTGACCTGGCCACTGTTTTGCAAGAGGAATGGCTTAAAATCCCTCTGGCCACTGTGCAGGACTTGTATCTATTATTCTGAAGATGAATTGATTACGTACTGGCCACAAAAGGAGGCCCTACACCATACTAAAATTATTGTGGTCTAAAACCAAGTGTTTAAGTTTCATTGTCCAACCCCTGTATGTTGGATATTTTAAGAAGGTTTGTGTTGAATATTTTTGTGATTGACATTTTTGCTGAAAAGTAGAGCATTTTTGTCCAATTTAAACAAAAAGCGTCTAAATTAAGTGTACTTTGTTAATTATACTTAACGGAGTTATATTTCACAATTTATTACAAAGGAATGACAAAAATAACACATTTCAACATTAAATTTATAAGTAGAAAGACTGAAATAGTGTTTCTGTAAAACATACTCCAGTAATCCTTGCTTTATTTACAGCTTTGAAAAAATATAATATCACAGGCCGGCTCATAGCCTGTGGCAAAAATGAGGGGACACACACACGTATAGGCCAATCAAAGAAGGTACTTTATTGTAAACCAAAAAACTATTAACTTTAACCAAAGAAAAAGGAATGAGGTGTGAGAATGTCATAATGTAAGGTGTGTGTAAAGTGCATGGATGAAGGAATCTGTGTCTCTCTGTGTCTGTGTGTGTGTGTGTGTGTGTGTGTGTGTGTGTGTGTGTGTGTGTGTGTGTGTGTGTGTGTGTGTGTGTGAACATGACTGTGTGTGTGTTTGTTTGTGTGTGAAAATGAAAGTGGGTTTTTGGTTGTTGGATTATTGTTATTGTTGAGAGTGATTAGAAACAACTTAAATACCCTGAGCCCAGGTGGCTCCAATCACTAATGACCCACCTCTGCCTGCAGGAGGAACCGCCCCTGCAATGCAGAGGAGGGGCCGTGACAATTACTTCACAGTGTAGAAAGTTAGAAACTACATTGTTTGTGTACCAGTATACTCCTGCTACAATTTTAAAATTAAATAATCTAAAAATGTTTTAAACGGGATAATTTTACTGATGCTTTTATTCAAAGCCATGCACATTGCAATCAATCGATTTTATCAGTTCATGCATTCTCTGTGAATCAAAACTTTTTTCTTTCTGTTATATTACTCTCCCATAGGTTTCATTTAGCATTGAGGCAAAAACTTTACGGCTGCCCCAAAGAGAAGAGCCGGACCTTCATGGTGAAGCCAATAGGCTTTAAAGACACCCTTCAGGTGACTGTGGACTTTGCTTGTGAATGCAACTGTCAGCAGTCTTCCGTGCCCACCAGCCCATCCTGTCACCACGGTAACGGGACCCTGGAGTGCGGAGTGTGCCTGTGCGACCCGGGCCGACTGGGCTCTCGATGTGAGTGCTCCGAGGGCGAATATAATCCCACCCAACAAGACAGATGCAGCCCCAACCCAGCAGCGCCAGTTTGTAGTGGACGCGGAGACTGTGTGTGCGGCCAGTGTGCCTGTCGCTCAACTGATTTTGGGAAGGTTTGGGGGCCGTACTGTGAATGTGATGACTTCAGCTGCCTCCGTTCCAAAGGACAAATATGCTCAGGTGAGTTTAGACATGCCTTGACTCATTGTATCAGAAAAAACAGTGCTCTAGTAGATGTAGGGTGTAAGGATTACACACAGCTTTTTGTTCTTGCCTCATAACATGGACAGTGTTTCACCTTATTAGGCAATTTGATCCACAGCAGTCTGACTCAGATGTGCTTGATTTATTAGATGATCTTCAGTTTTACATGTCTGTGCACATTACCTGACTCCAGTTCTTCACGTCTTATTCTCTTTTCAGTTAAAGAGCAAGTCGAATGCGTAAAATTATATATTAGTTTGATAAGTGAGATTTTCAGTAGATAACAGCCTTGTGAAAAAAATTTTCTTACACAATATCTTATTATCTTAGAATTGGTGGGTGGTGTGTTTAAACTACAAGAAGAATCAGAGTCAGCAAGTATATAGCCCCCTGGGTATACATACACACACACATCCACACACACACACATACACACACACACACACATACATACACACACACACACACACACAAGTAGATAACACGATAATCCAGTTTGTTAAATCTTCTGGTTATATGCTATATTCTGTGTGTTGAAATGAATGTGTTTGGCTTGCGAAATATTGATGTTGAATTCTTTGTTGCTTTAGTAAACAAACATTAAGTGAGCATTACATAACACCATGTTGTATTTCATCAATTGTTTTTCATAATTCATCAGAATTGAAACACTTAAATTGTAAAGTATTTATTTTCATTCACTACTGTTGAACATTTTTTAAAGAAACAAATACTTTTAATAAGCATGGACGGATGCATTACATTGACAACAAGCAACAGTAAAAACATTTATTATATTGCAAAAATGAAAATATTTCAAATAAATGGTGTATTTTGAACATTATACGCATCAGAGAATAATAAAAACATGTCTTATTTTCCACAAAAATATTAAGCAGCATAACTGTTTTCAACAAGGATCATGTGATACTGAATGACTGAATTTTACGAACGTTAACTCGCCTTCATTTTGTGTCAGATCTTTTCCTCCTCTGGCTGGCAGCTCTCAAATTTATTTTTCCATGATCCATATTAGCAAAGGTTAAAGGGATACTCTATCCCAAAATAAAATTTTTGTCATTAATCACTTATCCCCACATCGTTCCAAACCCGTAAAAGCTCCATTCGTCTTCAGAACACAATTTAAGATATTTTGGATGAAAACCTGGAGGCCTGTGACTGTCCCATAGACTGCCAAGTAAATAACAGTGTCAAGATCCATAAAAGGTATGAAAGTCGTCGTCAGAATACTCCCATCTGCCATAAGACGGTCTCCCTTATCTGCCATCTCCCTTTAACAGTGAACTTAAATTCTGGTCACACAAAGCTATCGTATGAAGGGAGAAGTTGTGGGATATAGAAGTTTGGTATCTGTAGTAATTATAAACAGTTGTATTGCTAGAGCTGTGTGGTAGTTCATCAAAAGTTCCTCCTTCTATGAAATTTTTTAAATGCTAATTTTGGCTGAACTTCATGATCAACATATTTTCCCATAGGTCATTTAACAGCTATTCATTTGTTTGATGTCTCCGTCAGGTAATGGTGAGTGCAACTGTGGCAACTGTCAGTGTAGCCCTGGATGGTCCGGCGATAGCTGTGCCTGTTCGACCCGCACAGACGCCTGCATGGGGAGCGGAGGAATGCTGTGCAGTGGGCGTGGCCACTGTCTGTGTGGCGTCTGTGAGTGCACACAGCCAGGAGCCTATGGATTAACCTGTGAGAAGTGTCCCACCTGCCCAGACGCCTGCACCATCAAAAAAGTGAGTGTGTGTTGGTGAGAATGAAAAATTCAGATATTAAAAGAACTGCAGAACCTGATAAAACAAAAATATTTTTAGTAAAGGAACTAAATAATGTCATAATTTTTGACAATTTACAATGATATGCAAAAATTGTATTTTAGATACAGCTTAGATTTATTTCTATCTGTCTGTCTGTCTGTCGCAAGAGAGAATGAGTATGTTTAGGTGCTTTTTCATATCTTATCTGTTTAAAGTGGATTTATGTGTGTTTCTGCACAGGGAGTGTGTGGAGTGTAAACATTATAAGAGAGGGGATCTGTATGAGAAGAACTGCAATCACGTCTGCAGAGATAAGATTGAGCAGGTGGATGAGCTGGGTAATCTATACCTCCGACCAATCCATAATAAATATCTCCCATCTGCAGAAGCCTATATAAAAGCCTATTTAGGGTATACAGTACTGTTTAAATTTTAAAAGAGATCTCCTGTGCTCACCAAGGCTGCATTTATTTGATCAAAAATACAGTAAAAACAGTAATGCTGCAAACTTATTTATTCTTACTGATTTATTCCTGTGATGGCAAAGCTGATTTTGATCAAAAATACAGTAAAAACAGTAATGCTGCAAACTTATTTATTCTTACTGATTTATTCCTGATTTTATTATTATCACTGAAAAAATATTGTGATATAAAGGATGATTTTAATGTTATTGCTGAGAATTTTTTTTTTATTGCTTATTTGTTCATGTTGTGGTTGAGATTGATTATTTTGAAGCTTAAAAGGACAGCATGTACTTGAAATAGAATCTTTTGAAAGGTTGTTTTTTGTTTTACATAAATCTTTGCGTAAAAACATAAACCCAACCCCACACTTTTGAATGGAAGTGTATAATTTGTACACAGTCTGTACATCTTCTAAATGCAGAATAATACACCTCCAGGCCACAGACACATCTTAAATCTAATCTACAGAATATAATTGCAGTCCATGTCCATTATTTACCAAAGGTTCATTTTATTTATGAATATACACTATGTGACTGTAGTTCTTCATGCTGCATATTTTTGTTTGGTAGCTGAGTTAATTATCATCTGTTCTCCCCAGTCTTTCACGAGAAGAACTCCGTGAACTGCAGCTACAAGGATGAGGATGACTGTGTTCAGAACTTCCAGTATTATGAAGACGGCAGTGGACAATCCTTCCTCTATCTTGTTAAAAGAGCCAGGTGAGAGGAGAGATGGGGCAGAGAGAGACAATGTGTGACATGTAGCTGTCTTACATGGCTCATGCTGATAAACTCTCTGTGTCTGTGTGAGAGACGGGTAGATACTGGCTGTACTTCTGTTACAGTTACGAGATACTGAAGAGATTGATTCAAATGGAAACCGAATCTAGAATATGAACTTTTTCTTTAAGAATGACTCTTTTGTCATTGCTGATTTATGCTCAGAGTGTCCTAAGGGTCCTGATTTCTTGGTGGTTGCTCCTCTGGTCATCGGTGCGATTCTGCTGCTGGGACTGGCTGCGCTCTTGGTGTGGAAGCTTCTGATCACCATTCATGACCGTCGTGAATTTGCCAAGTTTGAGGAAGAGAAAGCCAGGGCTAAGTGGGAAGCGGTAAGACTCACATTCAGACTATTTGTGAGGTGTTAAGCAAACCACATCCTGTTACAGTTTTTCTCAGTCGCTTTGGTGCATTTCTCAAATAATCCTTAATATTTGCAAAAAAGTATGTGCAGCACATTTCTCAAAAGTAAGTATTTATGTCAATGAACATATCAGTGCCATTAGAATGAAAGGTCTTCGTGTCATTATTCACAAACAAGACAGTCAAAATGTTTAGTCATGTTGTCAATATACCAGTGCACTTCACAAACAAGACATTATATATGTTTTGTCATGTTTTTGGTTTACAGTTAATGTATTATGTATGCCATATATACATTTCAAAAGTACAATTTTACACATAACTGTATGTGGGATATTGATTGAAAGAGACTGAATAGAATTCACAGTTACACTTTTACTAGTGGTCTGACACCCCCCCCCCCCCCAAAAAAAAAACCTTTACAATGTCTTTGTGATATAGAAAAGGAAAAAGAAATATGAACACAAAGATGAAAATAAAAAATAAGTCCATTGTCAGAATTTGTAACTCTTGTGTTGTCTTCTGTCTACATTGCATGCTTTCCAACTGAAGATTCATGAGATGAACCTTTGAGCTATTTCAGAGAACTGGTTTATCCTTGGTTGATCTACATTCTCTTTTATCCCAGTCAAGATTCACTTGCACAATTTGTGCCAAATTTTCAAATTTAACAATAATGTGTAAAAAATGTACTTGACTGTTTATGACAACTAGATGAACCATTTTGCATTTAATGACTTAAATGACTGAACTAAAGACTAGATGTTTTGAGGGGTAAGACTATTGCACAGAAAACTATATAATACATTGAGCAACATGACATTAGCAACTGATAATGTAGGAACCCACAGACAAATGTACATAATCAGTTGCATGAATACCAAAGCAATCACAACTTGTTCAAAAGAATGAGAAACTGGTTTTATGATGTGTACAAATAACTAGATGATGTGGAGAATTTAATTTCTGATCTAAGAAATGCACCAAAGTGACTGAAAAAAACTTTATAATTTAAAGGGATAGTTCACCCAAAAATGAAAATGTATCTACTTACCCCCAGGGCATCCAAGATGTAGGTGACTTTGTTTCTACAGTAGAACACAAACAAAGATTTTTAACTCAATCCGTTGCAGTCTGTCAGTCATATAATGTCAGTGGATGGGAATCACGTCTTTGAGAGTCATAAAACATACACAAACAAAACCAAATTAAACCCTGAGATGATACCATTGATGTGTAAAGACACAAAACGATTGGTCTGTGCAAGAAACTGTACAGTATTTATATAGTTTTTTTACCTTGATTTTCACCGAATGTCCGAAACTGTCCCTGAGCATGTTCTCAACAGCTGGCACCTTATGCATCTTCTCTCTTACAGCGGATTTCAGACTTAAAAGTGCTGACTGCCACTCGTATCTCTCAAGTGGACCATTGCCAATCTTATCTACAATCTCAGTTGGGAGTGTCAATGGTCCATTTGAGAGATACGAGTGGCGGTAATGCATTCATAAGTCTGCGATCCACCGTAAAGCAAGCAAGAAGTAGAAGATTCCTGTCTTTACACATCAGTGTATTATCAGGAGCCACAGGGTTTAATTTGGTTTTGTTTGTGTATGTTTTATGACTCTCTAAGACGTGATTCCCATCCACTTCCATTATAAGACTGACAGACTGCAACGGTTTGAGTTAAAAATCTTCATTTGTGTTTTACGGAAGAAACAAAGTCACCTACATCTTGGATGCCCTGGGAGTAAGCAGATAAACATAAAATATTCATTTTTGGGTGAACTATCCCTTTAACACAATCTGGACACCAAGTGTTCAAAGTGGGAATTACAGATGTGCTGATGCTTTTATTACTATTAAGTATGAGCTTTGCAGCACTGGTCATTAATGAAAAATTTCCCTCATCTTTAGGCTAATAATCCACTCTACAAAGGAGCCACCAGCACCTTCCAAAATGTAGCATATCGTGGCAGTTAAGAATGACACCACCTCTGCTTCTGTCAAGCACAACTACTGATTATCCCAACAACACACAACTCAGCCAATCACAGCTGGGTTCACCCAGTCATGTGGCTACCTAGAACTGTGGTGACTAATGCAGAATGTACCAAAATATTTTTAGAAATATTATTAGATAATAAAAAACCTTAAGAAACTAACACTTTTATATACTTTTACTAAAAAAAAAAAAATTACAAAATGTTCCTTTTTACCTTTTTTTTTTCCTTTTTTATTTTTTTTTGGAGGCAGCCTTGGTAAGCATAAGCATAAGAGACTTCTTTCAGAAACATGAAAAATCTGACCCAAAACTTTTAGGAGTGACGATTATAGTTACAGTGTAAACATGCTCAGTGAGCGCTCAGTTACAATTTTTAATAACTAATTTTTTAATAAGTAATTTTTTCCACTTATAGCACTGTTATTTTTACATTTTCATTTTTTCTGATGATAGAACTATTTAACAACAACAACAACAAAATTAAATGTGTTTTTTTTTTTTTTTTTAATACGGTTACACACAAGTTGTTCGTTTATTTTATTCATTATGAAACTTGACAAGGCTGTTATGCTGTTGTGGGACTGGTGTGACTTTAAAAAATTGTTCTCTTCTTACTGTACATTCCTTTGCACGGCTGGTATTCATTTGCTCTATTTTAAAATATTTTTAAATGTGCATTTCCGGTGTTATCATTTTATTTAAGGTGATGTGTGTAACTTTTTCTAGTGTTAAAATTCTTTCTTGTATCTGCTCATTAATATACAGAGACAAAAATGTCATATCACTCACTGTGGCTATTAAAAAAACATTCCTCTGCTTGGCTAAGCATCCCAAACAAAGCCAGGGATGTGACTGTCTCTTTGGATCGCCAACGGGAAACCCTTCTGAAAAACCCTTCTGCTATTCCATTGAAATAGAAACCTTGAAATAAATCTAATGTTTACATAATGTTTAAATAAGTCAAAGTGTCTTATTTTAAGAATGATTTCTATGTTTGATTCAGATTAGTTTTTAAAGTAATAAAAAAACTTGTTGACCTGTGTACAGTGTGTTGTGTTGAAATACTTTTATATGATCATAAGGGGGTGTGGCCCAGTTAAAAAAAGCAAAACAAAACAAAACAAACAAACAAAAAAAAACTTTTCTGCAACAACATTTTTAAAGAATGGGACTGTTTTGTTATTTCCTGTTCTCTGTCTACAAAAAGAACAAGAGGAGGGACATACCACTAAATCAATACCTACAAATCAGATATTACCTTTCCCAATGACAATTTTCATAAATCCCATGTCTTTAAATCATAAAAAGAAACAGGTATGTGAAACTCTGGTATGCATGCAACTCATCAGATATCATTTCTCTTTGTAGAAATAGTGACAGATTCTACTTCCAGTTTGTTTATCTGTCTAAACGTTCTAACCACTTGCCAGAAGATTGAGTGATTGTGAAGGTTGTCTGTCGATCCGTCTGACCTGTGCCAGGTCCTTTCAGGATGTAATAAACACAATCAAACACACCTGTAAGTGACTCACAGGAAATATGCTTGTGTAAGACACTGCTGTGGTTGGTCAACAAATTTGCTTCAGACATAATGGTATTAATAAAACTTATTTGTGTGTGTCTGTCAGATCTTCAGCCCGTCCGCTTCTGATTAGCAAATGTAAGTCATGGTTCACAGCTCTGACACATGCTGAAGGCGTCATGATGAAGTTAGGTTTGTTTCCCCCATTGCCTCTGTTAGGTTAGTGTGAAGGAAGTACTGAAGCTGAGTCATAAATGTCTTGTCTGGGGTGTGGCTTGGCCACATAGTGGAATGCAATCATGGAAATATTAGATCAAATATATATATAATTCTAAGCATTTTCCTCTAACTTAGATGTTACATATGTTTCTAGACTATTTTGGTAGTGCTATTACAAAATATCTACACTCTCTACATGGATGTAACAGCCTTTATAACAACCAACAACAGTGAAGCCTAAATAATAATGATGTGTACATTTTAAACTACTCTTTTTGATAATTAAAAAGTCTCTCTTTGGAGTTTACAGAGGATCTTCTAAATGGGAGTTACCATGCATGAGGCAACAATAGCACACACTTTATCTGTGACTCATACAAACAGGTGGTGAAGAAAAAGCATTTCAAAACCATGACACAAATTACATCTTGTGCAACTCAAACCAGCAGCTCCTAATTACAGGGGAAGCTGGTTTCTTCGAGAAACCACAACTGTTCGCACACTCAGCTGTTCATCTGTGAGAGTTTGGGTCATAACTGGATGTCAAAACACCAATAAATCCTCTGCAGTGAATGGGCGTCATCAGAACGAGATTTCAAAACATCACGTAAAAAAATAATAACTCAGAAGTAATCCACAAGACTCCATGTCCACCAGTCAATGCCTTGTGAAGTGAAAAAGCTGCCCTGTCGAAAAAACAACAAAACAAAAACAGTATATGCTGGTTAGGTATGTTTCGAAGCACACCAGCTTTTTTAGCTGGTCTTTAGTTGGTCATGAGCTGGTTATAAGCTGGTCCTGAGCTGGAGCTAGTTGCTTAGGACCAGCACATGACCAGCTTAAACCAGCTCAAACCAGCTACCATGCTTCAAAACATACATAACCACAATATGCTATTTTTTTTTCAACAGGGTGCATGTTTATAAGAAACAAATACTCCAGCAAATAAAATATGAGTCCTCTCAAATATTAGTTTCTCCAGAGAAAAAGTTTTGTCTTCTGAATCAGGAAAGAGATATGCACAGATTAAGCACTGTTTACAGGCAAAAACAGTCCAGAACAATGTTTATGGATTTTGATGTGAGAGTCGCAACTGTAGATGGACATTTTCACTGGAGGAAGAGTTATTATGTATTATGAATTCAAATTTTGACCAGAAGCAATGGTTGACAATTAAATCCCTTAATGATGAATTTGTTTTTCTTACAAACATGCAGCTTCTCGTTTCACAAGACAGTAATTGATGGACCGGAGTGGTGTGGATTACTTGTGGATTATTGTGATGTTTTTATCAGCTGTCTGGACTCTCATTCTGATGGCACCCATTCACTGCAGAGGATCCATTGCTCAGCAAGTATTATTTTTTTTTTTGATGCAATAATCCTACAGGCCTTTACTTTTAAGGCTATCAAAGTTTTATGCATTTGTGAAAGTTGAGAAAAACATAAAAAAGACACTTACATATTACTCAAATTAACTTTATAATAAAGAGGAAGTAAATAAAGATACCCTAAATGTTTTTAGAGATAATCCTTTCTCTACACTGTAAAAGACTTAGATAAGAGGAAGGAAGTGGGTGAGAGAAAAGTTGGTGGTGTGACATGAAGTTGTCAGATATTATTCAGAGACACTCTGCTCATAATCCCTCATTGTCATATACGATCCTCTTATGAACTGCTGTATACATCCCAACCTGTCATTCCTGGTCTATTTTTTTGTCCTAAGGGTCCTGATGTCATGGTGGTCTCTCTATTACTGGTGCTGTCCTGTTGCTCGGGCTGCTTTCACTCATGTGGAAACTGTTCATGACTGCGGTGAATATGCCAAGCTTGAAGAGAAGTGGGGACTGTCATATTCCAGTCAGGCACAGATAATGATCATATCAACTGCATTCCATGTCTCTATCAATCACAAGTGGGTTCATTAATGCACAAAGTGTCAAAGCCCATAGAGCAAAGATTGTTTAAAGAAAAGATTGTTCTAATTGGAATGCTCTTCGACTTGGCATGAATATGAGGAATGACCGCCTTGTAATACATGAAGTGTCAGCATGAAGTTGCAAAGAAAAAAAAAAAAAAAGTAAACACTTTTTATCGCTTGCAGGTTTAGTTTGACGTTCTTGCATATAGACTGCAGCAGCCTCTGAAACTTTTGTTGCCATAGATACAAGACATGCACTTGCTTCTGGAGTTT
Organism: Cyprinus carpio; assembly: GCF_018340385.1. Taxonomy (NCBI): domain Eukaryota; kingdom Metazoa; phylum Chordata; class Actinopteri; order Cypriniformes; family Cyprinidae; genus Cyprinus; species Cyprinus carpio. Next base: position 28,798,137 of record NC_056599.1, on the reverse strand, counting down.
CGCTGAACTCTTCTGGAACTGTTGTTTCCATGGCAGCCCTTGCACTAGAAGTTCTTCTCTGGTTCTGTGGTGCTGTCCTAAAATGTATTAATAGCTCTGTTGGATATATATACTGTGGTGTGAAAGAGTGTTGCCCCCCTTCCTGATTTCTTATTTTTTTTGCATGTTTGTCACAATTTAATGTTTCAGATCATCAAACAAATGTAAATATTAGTCAAAGATAAGACAAGTAAACACTACATGCAGTTTTTAAATGAAAGTTATTATTATTAAGGGAAAACAAAATCCAAAACTACATGGCCCTGTGTGAAGAAGGGTTTGCCCCCCTGTTAAAACTGTGGTTTATCACACATGAGTTCAATTTCTCTAGGCACACCCAGGCCTGATTACTGCCACACCTGTTCACAATCAAGAAATCTCTTAAATAGGACCTGACTGACAAAGTGAAGTAGACCAAAAGATCCTCAAAAGCTAGACATCATGCCGATATCCAATGAAATTCAGAAACAAATGAGAAAGAAAGTAATTAAGATCTATGAGTCTGGAAAAGGTTATAAAGCCATTTCTAAAGCTTTGGGAACCACAGTGAGAGCCATTATTCACAAATGGCAAAAACATGGAACAGTGGAGAACCTTCCCAGGAGTGGCCGGCCGACCAGAATTACCCCAAGAGCACAGCCACGACTCATCCAAGAGGTCACAAAAGACCCCACAACAACATCCAAAGAACTGTGGCCCTTACTTGCCTCAGTTAAGGTCAGTGTGCATGACTCCACCAGAAGAAAGAGACTGGGCAAAAATGGTCTGCATGGCAGAGTTCCAGGACGAAACGCTGCTGAGCAAAAAGAACATAAAGGCTTGTCTCAGTTTTACCAGAAAACATCCTGATGATCCCCAAGACTTTTGGGAAAATACTCTGTGGACTGACGAGACAAAAGTTGAACTTTTTTGGAAGGTGTGTGTCCCATTACGTCTGGTATAAAAGTAAGACCGCATTTCAGAAAAAGAACATCATACCCACAGTAAAATATGGTGGTGGTGGTGTGATGGTCTGGGGCTGTTTTGCTGCTTCAGGACCTGGAAGACTTGCTGTGATGAATGGAACCATGAATTCTGCTGTTTACCAAAAAATCCTGAAGGAGAATGTCCTGCCATCTGTTCGTGACCCTCAAGCTGAAGCGAACTTGGGTTCTGCAGCAGGACAATGATCTAAAACACACCAGCAAGTCCACCTCTGAATGGCTGAAGATAAACAAAATGAAGACTTTGGAGTGGCCGAGTCAAAGTCCTGACCTGAAATCCTATTGAGATGCTGTGGCATGACCTTAAAAAGGCGGTTCATGCTCGAAAACCCTCCAATGTGGCTGAATTATAACAATTCTGCATAGATGAGTGGACCAAAATTCCTCCACAGCGCTGTAACAGACTCATTGCAAGTTATTACAAACGCTTGATTGCAGTTGTTGCTGCTGAGGGTGTCCCAACCAGTTATTAGGTTTAGGGGGCAAACACTTTCACACAGGAAAGAGCCATGTAGTTTTGGATTTTGTTTTCCCTTAAAAATAAAAACCTTAATTTAAAAACTGCATGTTGTGTTCACTTTGACTAATATTTACATTTGTTTGATGATCTGAAACATTAAAATGTGACAAACATGCAAAAAAATAAGAAATCAGAAAGGGGGCCAACAATTTTTCACACCACTGTATATAATGCAAAAAAATAAGAAATCAGAAAGGGGGTGTTGTTTTTCATTTTGCATTTCAATTAATTAATTTTTATATCATTATGTAACCTACGTGTTGTACAGATCCGTGTACAAGTGTTATGATACTGATTTTGATCATATTGAACAGGGCTCAATGCTAAGAAAAATTTTCTCTACTGGCCGTGGTTTAAATTTTTTACTTGCCCTGGCAATATTTTCACAGGCCTTGCCACAATCAATCAATCAATATGACTTATTGTTTTCATTGTTGACTGTAACATTGTATTGTAATAAATGATAAACATTTGCACAAATATAATAGTTCAAAGATAAAACTGAAATGAAGCATGCTTTTCCAGGTTTTTCAGGCAGGTCTAACTCTATTCCAGTTAAGGATGTAATGATCAGGATTTTTCGCAACCGATTCCAATTGCCGATTGTGTTTTTTTTTTTTTTTTTTTACACTGTTAATAGCCTCTATCAACAAGGCCGGCTATATGCCTTAAAAAAATCCATAGACGCTTATAATACATGTATCTGGCAACACGACTGAGGCTGATCCCACGTCCTCAATCACAACTGGCTCAAGGGACGAGGCCATGTAACCTTTTCACAATGATAATATATTTAAAAAAAAAAAACAAATAGCTTGCTGAAATACTAAATGCAACCGTCTCATCTACCTCAGCCATGCTGATCATGACCTGTCCTGGTGACCCTGATCGTGCCAGACCTGCTTTGCATTTCCACTATACTCTCTCTCACACATACAGTACATACATTCTTCTCTTACATACACATATTTTCTTCACACATACATACAGTATATATTGTATGTGAAAGGAGAATATAGGCTATGTGTGTGTGAGAGTAGAAATGTATGCATGTGAAAGGAGAATGTAAGTGTGTGAGAGTGCCTTATGGCTAGGCTATAATATATATATATATATATATATATATATATATATATATATATATATAATATATATATATATATAATGAATCTGTGAAATGGATGCCAGTTGAAACAATTTTCAAAGAGAAAACAAGTTTTGTTTGAAAAATGTTAGAGTAAAAAAAAATAAAGAAACATCTGAAATATATTAATAAATTACCAAAAGCCAGTTGTTAGATGATAAATGGCACCCACTGAAACCAAAAATGGCAAAATAATTTAGGTTTACCCCATAATTCAACTTAATTGTGGTATTGTGATAAAATAAAAATAATATATTAGTTCACATATGAATCTGTATTTTACATTTTATGAGTTTTTTTGTGAGTTTGATAACTTATGCAATATATTATAGAATATTAAAAATTTTACTTCATTTTCTTACGAACATGATGCTTATGCCCTTATATTTTGGTCTTTTTTTGAGTTCTCATTGTGTCACCGGGTAAAGTAAATGTAAGTAAAAAAAAAAAAAAAAAAAAAAAAAAAAAAAAAAAAAACGCTCTCTTAACGGTGTGAATATATCTGTGAATGGTCGATAGGTGGCGATATTTCCTGTCTCCAGCTGAACTGGGCGGAGACACTGACACTCATCAACCTTGTGAATCCGGTTCGCGTGACCATGGCGGCTCCTGCTGTTGCTGCTGGAGATTCCTCCGCAGAAAACATGCCTGAAGCAGCTGCTGAACCCACGGAGAGTTCCGCCGAGGCGCAGAAACGACCGCAGTTCGGCACTCGCTTCCTCACAGACCCGCGGCAGGTGTTCCAGCACAACGCGTGGTGTGTAGATTGTGTGTGTCTCTACTGACTGCTAACACTCACACTTTCTGACCATGCTGTCAGCTTGCACGCACTCCGTCTGGACATTTCGATAGGATTATCAGGGGTTTTAAAGCTTCATAAGGTGTTTCCAAGCTAAAATCACCAATTAGCTACGTATATTAGGTTTGTCTTTGATTTTTAGAGTCTTTCTCCTATCACTAGAGGAGGAAATGCGTGTGTAGTAACGTTACACAAATAACTGCAGGGTACCAACCTGGAAATAACAGGCTGCCTTAAAAATATGAGTTTGATGAGTTTTTTTTTTTTTTTTATTGAAAAATAATAATGTAATTACGGGAATATACATTATTCTGTGTGTGTTCAATGACATATTTAATTAGCTATGAATTTATCTTTAATGTATATATAAAATGTCTAAATGTTCACCTAATAAAAATTGTTATTATTATTATTATTAGTAGTAGTAGTAGTAGTATTGCTGGGCAACGATTAATCGCATCCAAAATAAATGTTTGTGTTTATGTAATATATATGTGTGTGCTGTGTATATATATATATATCATAAAGACACAAACCTACAGTATATGTTTTGAAAATATTTACATGTATATATTTATATTCATATAATTTATTATATATAAATATATTTAATATATAAACAACATTTCTCTCTCTCTCTGTATGTATATATATATATATATATATATATGTATATATATATATATATATATATATATATATATATACATGCATGTGTGTGTATTTATATATACATAAATACACACAGTACACACACATATTCTGTACACAAAAACTTTTATTTTGGATGTGATTAATCACTTGACAGCACTATTTATGAGTTAAATCACAGTGATCACAAATGAATGGAAAGGGAAAACTAAAAACTCCAAAAAGCTTGTGGCATTTAAAATGATATGTTATATGGAGTGATTTAATTAAAGTGCTTATGTATGTACTTGCGTCTCAGAGTATAGACTGTATAGAACTACATAAAGCATTGATTAGCTGTAGCTTCTGTGTGTGATGTATTACAGGACTGTGTGCTGCTGTAACTGTTAAGTTATATTTGTGATTGTGTTCACCTCCTGTAGGGATAATGTGGAGTGGTCAGCTGAACAGGAGGAGGCTGCACAGAAGAAGGTGCAGGAAAACAGCCAACCTCTGCCAGCAGAAAAACAAGGTTCATCCATCAACTGCCTACATTTGCTTTATAATGAAAATGTACTTAAAAAAAATGTAAAGATGTGTAAATGCAATTAAATTAAGCAATAAATGGATAGTTGTTACCAATGGAACTCTGTATGTAGTGTTAGTTTATTATTATTTATGTACTACTACTATTTTAAATGTATGTGTTTTTGATATATTCTCTGTTTAGCTTTATTTTTGTTTTAGTTTTAGGTCAGTAGATCGCCTACTTGCTTACAAAGGCATGCCGTTTAAATTCATCCTTTTTTGGGGGGGTGCTAAATGTTTGTTTGTATCTCCGTCAGAGGAGTTTGACAACAGGGCCAATGAGTACTGGAACGATTTCTACACCATTCACGAGAACCGCTTCTTCAAGGATCGCCACTGGCTGTTTACAGAGTTTCCTGAGCTGGCCCCTCAACGAAAGCCTCCACGAGACGCTGAGGAGAACCTGTTAAATGGTGAAGAAGTTCCCTCGACTCACACTGACACTGAATTTCCTGGAGCCTCTGCATCCTATCGCATCCTGGAGGTGATTGATTTATTTATTTTTAAATGCGGTAGAAACGTTTAAAAAGATTGTTCACCCAAAAATCCTGTCATATTATTTACTTGCCCTCATTTTCATTCTGGCGTCGACCACAAAAGGAGATCTTTTTGAAGAACGTGAAATACAATAAAAGTGTAAGGTGACCAGTGGCATCTGTACTCACCGTTCACTTTAATTATATGGAAAAAGAGTAAGTAAAGGATGATGGTTTTAATTTTTGGGTCAACTATTCTGTTATGAAAACCCTTGATGAAAATGAAAGCCTTGTCAGTAGCAATCCCCAGCCTCTGAATATGCTGATTCTCTTGTGTGTGTGTGTGTGTGTGTGTGTGTGTGTGTGTGTGTGTGTGTGTGTTCGGGGGTCTTTAGGTAGGCTGTGGAGTAGGCAATACAGTCTTTCCCATCTTAAAAACCAACAAGTGAGTCCAGCTGTAAAGCAACCAGACCTGTCCACAGTGTTTGCCACTCACATAGGTGAAATAACTTCTTTTATTTTTGCTTTACAGTGACCCAGGACTCTTTGTATACTGTTGTGATTTTTCCAGCACGGCTGTTGACCTTGTCAAAGTAAGTGACTGGAAGCTTCATTATCTTTTTTAAATTAAGAAATCTGCATTCTGCATTTATAGCTGATCTTTATGCATGTTTTAATTCATCTTTTTTTTTTTTTTTTCAGTCGAATCTTGAATATGACCCGTCACGCTGCCATGCGTTCGTCCATGATATGAGTGATACGTCTGCAGAGTATCCAATACCGGACCACAGTCTGGATGTCATTGTCCTCATATTTGTGCTGTCCGCCCTGCATCCTCAGAAGTGAGTGTTAATGACACTGTGGGTGAGCAGTGATGAATTAAATCAAGCACGTAACCTTTATAAGAGTGCTTCTCAACTAAAAGGACATTCCCAGTAAGTCTTAAAATGATCACATTAAGTTATACTAATATAATCTTAATTAAAATGGTAAAAAAAAAAAAAAAAAAAAAAACATCTAAAAGATAAACTGACATATTTTTCAATGTATTTTTATTACAACCCAAACACCAGAAGCAGTGGTCAACCAAAATATGACACTTTTCAAATATCTGCATCGGCCGGTAAGTTGTACTATTTGGTCGATGTTTGAGGCGGGACTTTTATTATGACTGCACAGTTCTATCTAATAGGGATAGAAGTCTGTCAAATTATTAGATAGAATGTTAAACAAAGTGTATACAAAAAAGTATTGTAATGATTGCTTTTATATTATTAGTAATAGAAAGGCAAACATAATATTTTCTTGTTTACCACCAGCATTCAACAAATATGCATTCATTTAAACAGATCTTTGAATGTCTAATGAACATTTGATTTAATAAACCTTGCAGACTTAGTTGAATCTAGATCTTGTGAAGTGTGCATTTGAAAAAATTCCCAATGCACACAAACTTTCCAGATTCCTTAGAGGCCTGTTGGTTACAGTGTTTATTTCCTTTTTATTTATATATATATTTAAATATTTCTTTATTTGTAAAATATACTGCAATAGGATTACAGAATCAAGTAGTTTTCGTTTAAAGTATGTAAGTATGTTTATTTTACACATTTTCTGTAGCTTTTTCTGTAGCTTGTCAGTGATCTACGGCTCTGTCTATTAAATGCTGCTCCATTTGAAAGCAGGTGATGGCCGTTATACACATAATTTTCAAATTATTTCAAACTTCTTAAATATTAATTAGGATAAATAAAAATGATATGTATCGGCTTTATATAGGCCATCAGCCACCCTGCTCTAAGATATCGGCATTCAAAAAAACATAACAAAAAAACCCCCCACAATATCGGCTGAACACTAACCAGAATGGCATATCATCTTGTATAGGAAGGTATTTAATTATTGTCTTGGACAAAAGGAAGCTTTGGAGTCAAAAAGGATGAAAACAGTTTTAAAGTGATCAAAACTGGTTGTAGGCGTGTGCGATATAGATATAGTCTGTGATAATATCGTAACTGTTGTTCCAGTATGTGACTTTTGTAATTGACCAAAAGAGGGCGCATTTCCAACAATAACAAAGGCGAAACTTGATGACGCTATGAAGCAGGTGACGATGGGAGATGTCGTTTTTAATGCGTTTTCACCATAGCAATGTATCTAAATTGGATATAAACGAATCATGATCACGGATGAGGTATTTTATTCGTTTTTGTATTACCTGTATATATGATCGTATTATTTTATGTCATCATAATTAATGAACTGCAAGCAACGTGAAATGTTATACTATTTTGTCCCGTTACAACTTACAGCTATTTGTTAAATGATTTGTTGGGTTAATGTTGTGCAGTGTTACGTGTTTATGGTTAATGCCGTGTTGTTTAACGTGCTCCAACCAATCGTTCTAAAAGTCTAAATTTGAAACGAACACATTTGCAAGTAATGACTAAATATATTTTTAACAACACACATCCGATTGTATTTAATTGTACTGCCATAATCTCGGTCACCACACGTGATAAAAATCCTTACCTTAGTACAAAGAGCAATAGAACTTACGTTTTACTGGCACTTCAATACTAGCCAAAGAGTTATCGTGATCCATAACAACGACAACCAAACAATACGCGCGGCTATAACATAACCACCACTTCCGCATTTGACCATGTGATATTCCGGTGTGGTGGAACATCACATGGTCTACACCGGAAAAAAAAGGTATAGAGCGGACATTGTGTCACTGAGAGGCGACATATTTTTTTCCGGGACGGCCAGTTCTTTAAAATCGGAATTTCTCTGAAATAAAAAAATCTTTGGAGACTTTTGAGATATTGTAAGTACACAACTAGAGGAAATATATCACACTGTGCAAGTTATTTTCGGAAATTTTATTACAAAATTCCTACATATTGGAGCTTTAACGAATGTGCAATATGACATTATCAAGTATTTTGCAAAAACCATTCAAAAGACCCCTACAGAGTGCACGCTTACATTAAGTCTAGACTAGATAAGCATTTAGAGTGCGTTGTATGATTCGAACCATTCAAAAGACCCCTACAGAGTGCACGCTTCAAGACATGGGGCCAGAAAATGTAATTTCACACGAAGAATGCTTTTTGTTCTCCAAAAATTTACCATTATTACAGAATTACCCATTATTTTTTTTTTTACAACAGTTAAGAGACTTAAGGTTTTAAACACCATATTTCTGTTTTTTTGCACGATTTAGAGTGCGTTGTATGATTCGACAACCAGCTCTGTTTTGGGTCTATGAACAAATGAAGGTGTTTCGTTCCTGAATGAATCAACTTAACAGTGACTTGCTGCCACCTACTGGCGGTTTTAATTACACATTCAAAATATCTTTTATTTAAATAATTTAAAATATCAGTATTCAGCATTTTATGTTTAATATATAAAAACATTATTTATGCATTTGTAATTGCAGGTTAAATTCATTCATGTCCTGTATTAAAAAGTGTGTAAATACGTCTAAATGCCACTTCAGATGCAGCTTCTGTGTTTCCTCTGCATTACAAAGATGAATTTTGTTGATACTGATTTCGTTTGCTTGGTAACAGCCCAAATGTCTTATTATTCTAATTCACTGTTTTAATGTAAGAATTTGAAGATAATGGACACTTTTAGAAAAAATGGCTTTATAAAGGTAAAAATACCCATAAGATATAAAAACAGTTTAAACTTATTGAAAAAGATGCATTTCTATCAGTGTGAACTGACCACCACAAAGAATATGAAGAATATCAAAAATTTTAGGAGTCAGCTGTCTATGGCAGCATAATAACACACTCAGCAAAATTTTGTCTAATTATCATTATCGATAAAATCTCAGAAAATATCGAGACCTGTGTTTTTTTTTTTTTTTTTTTGTCATTTTTTTTTTTTGTCTATGTTGATGTTATATAGTTTTGTTTTGTATGTTATTGATTTGTTTTTTTATTCTTTTCTGTTATTTTTGCTTAGTGATCATTTAGGCACATTTTAAACGCAGTAGCTATAAATATTTACACGCAGTAGCTATAAATATAACTGTAAAGTTTCTGTTTATTATAAGCACAACCTGTAGTTTTGTCATCTAATGCTTTAAATGCTTGAGCTCTTTGAAGTCAGGTGGATTCTGATTGGCTGTAAGTGTTTTTATTGTTAATCAACTGGAAAAGAAAAATGTTCTGAAAGTGATTCCAACAATATTGTTCTTCTGTGTTGTTATCATTATAGCTGTAATGTGGACTTCCCTATAAACAAATAATTAGAAAATTTTTAATTTTTTCAGTATAATTTAATTTCAATTTAATTCAATTTTTATTCATATGAATCTTTATTATTATATTTATTGTTGCAGTTTGAACACATTTCTTACACTGCTGTGATAATTTCCTGTCTCTCATATCAGTCTTTCTTCTTGAAAACGTTCAACTCCAGCAACTATTTCATGTCTATTTATTCAAAATGTAAACATATAAATGTAGGGTAATGTACAGTATAGTACATTTTCTCAAAATAAACATAACAGAGTAATCTGTCTGCATATTATTATCTGATCTCTTGATGTTGACCACTAACAATCTATTAACTTCTTAATACGTCTTTTTCAGGATGCAGAACTCTATTAATAGATTAGCACGACTGCTGAAACCTGGAGGAGTGTTGTTATTGAGAGACTACGGCCGCTATGACATGGCACAGCTACGGTTCAAAAAAGGTAGGCTAGATGATACATCCATGTGAGTGGCACAGCTACGGTTCAAAAAAGGTAGGCTAGATGATACACTGTAGGTCATACCTGGATTGCAGTTGGTTATTTTTCATTGCGTTTGAAACACTTGAAAACACACAAAGTAAAAGTGTCTGTTTACATATTTTGCAGACCAAAAGGTCAATATCGCATTTTTAATCTCGTAATACAATGATTTTATCACGCCAAACTTTGGAGAAGTTAATTTGTAAGATGGACCCAGAAAAACTTTAACAATTATTATCACATGTACTTTAGTGCTGTTAAATTATTAATCGCGAGAAATCCCATCCAAAATAAAAGTTTGTGCACACATAAAATATGTGTGTGTATTGTGGATATTTATTATGTATATATAATGTATATTCATACATGTGTAATATTTCTTGTATATATATGTGTGTGTGTGTGTTTTGTTTTTATATTACCTAACACTGTTTATCTGAAGATATTTTGATAGAAGACTACTTCCCATACTATATGATATATATATATATATGTATTTATATATGTATGTGTGTGTGTATGTATATGTATTTTTATTTATTTAAATAGTGTGTGTTTATATATACATAATAAATCTACACAGTACACACACACACACACATATTTTATGTGTGCACAAACTTTTATTTTGGATGTGATTACTCAAGATTAATCATTTGACAGCCCTAAAGTACAGTGGGAAAAAAGTCTAATAATCAGTCAAATTTTTGTTCATTAAATTTAGATTTATTAAAATGTTTGTTTTCATTGTATTGTTTGTGTTTGTTTAATGTTTAATCTCTGTCTGCCATGAAGCAGCCTGTGAAGCTGATATGGCAATAACCTCAAATACAACAAAAACCTAATTGCTTGTTCTTTTCTTAATCAGGCAGGTGCTTGTCTGAAAATTTCTACGTTAGAGGGGATGGAACACGTGTCTACTTTTTCACACAAGGTAAATGCATGTTTAGACTTGCATTGTACACTTATATAATAAAAACTCTATTTGATGAATACACTTTGGTTGCACTATATTTCATGAAAAAGTAATTATGAAATAATACTACAGTAAAAGGATGCCACACATTTGCAGGGTTTTTTTGTGTGAATTTGTAATTTTCCTCTAGATGAGCTGCATGATCTGTTCTCCAGTGCCGGCCTGGAGAAGGTGCAGAACATGGTGGACCGGCGCTTACAGGTGAACAGAGGAAAACAGCTGACGATGTACAGAGTCTGGGTACAGTGCAAGTATCGCAAGGTCCTGGCGCCCACTTAGACTCAACACTGCTTATTTGGAGGGATCGAGAACACCTGGGCTGAACCATGAGAATATTGTGATTTGGTTGTTTTAAAGATGATGGACAGCTTACAACAACATGGAGGACTGCAGCTGACACGTGATTGAACAGGCCCTGAGCTGTATGAGACGCAAGCTTCTGCAGTCTGTTGGGGAATGTTGATGGAGGACAAAAGTTCCCATGATGCACCTGAGGACTTGAATCTTTCTGTGTATCACACTGAGTGATGTTTTTAACGACCTTTTAGAACTTATAAATAAACAACTACATGATGTATTAAAACAAAGCCTCTGTCAGACTATCATTTTTTTCTTCTCTGTTTTCTCCTTTATCAGCTACAAAGCTAATATAGGGCTCTTTAATGAATTATTATCGTTGATTTTGGGATGACTAAATAAAACTTAATTTCAGCATATATGGAAAAGCTGAAAATGTCAGGGATCACTGCAAACTGGATACACGCAAATGAATAAAACAAATGTGAACTTCCACATATTTTTAGTCATCAGACTATTTTATTAAAAGTGACTCGATTGTAGTAAATACATTTTCGCTTGTACCTTTATTCATATTTTGTGCATGCTTTGATGTGTGTTACCAATAGAAGTAATAATCATTTCTGTCCTTTCATCTAAACAATCACAATAATGCAGGACAATTTGAGCGTCACTGTCCACTGTCTACTTTTTCCTTTACACGCAGGCTTTATTTCATAATATTTGACTGCAAAAGCTGGGAAAAAACTTATCCACAGTATAGTTGGCAATATTTTATTAAGTAAAGCTGCATGTGCACTGCTTTAAACCCTATAATAAAAACACGGAAAAAATTTCATTGACTTTTCCTTTCATTGATAAGTGTTTGCTAGTGGAAATGGGCGTGGTCGAAAGGTAGAAATGTCTTGCACAATCTCACGAGAAAATATGAGATTTACCGATTATTGTTTACATTGCAAAAAAATGAGAATCGAACCGAATCGATTCTGATTTCGCTAATCTGATTTGGAAAAAAGATTTTTTTCGTCTACATCGACTAGTCTTTGTAAAAGGAGATTTTGGGGTGGAACGGAATTTAAAGACCCGATTTATCATTCCAGGACTCGTCTTGATCCCGGTTCGGTGCTGACCCAGAGCTGCGAAGACGAACAAGAGAAACAAAATATCTCAAAACAGGACAGCAGTTAAATAACTTCGAAGCGAATAGCGTCATTTTGGATGGGGAATCGTTAGGTGCGGATCTGCAGCGAGGTACCGCATGCCTCAGATCTGGTAGAAAATAGATATCGCAGAAAGGCCAGCGGAGAAAGGCGGGTTCGGGAGATCAAGGCCTCGGAGGTCTCGCAGTCCTCGGACTACGGTAGGACGCGGAGCTGGCGTCCCCTAGCGATACAGCAGGCACCGAGCGCAGGCGAGCGTCGGGGATTCGGCTGAGGCCTAGCGCTGAGATGTCGGGCTGAGACGGGAAGGGCGAGACGGGAGACCAGAGGAGGAGAACGGTCGAAGAAAAGATAGCAAATAAACCGGCAAAAGGGAGAAAAGACCCCGATAAAACAGGTACAAAGACAAATGTGGCAGTTTAAGGAGGCTAGCAGAAGAATTTGCAGGGCAGTGTAGAAACGATAGACAATAGAAGCAAAACCCGGGGGTAAAGAGATACCGAGACGGTATTTAGATGCAGTTTCTTTTGTTTTGATCCCTTGTGAACCTTTCGTCCTTTAAAATGTTGTTTCTGCCGATTCTCTGTAAGTTATCCGTTATTTCAATCAATTGTATAACGTTACATCTAATGATGGAGCAAGAATGATAACTTATTAACCAGACTAATTCATCACGTAATCCTGAAATAATATACAATATGCTGGAACAAGTGATTACAGATTCCATTGAATTAGGTGTTTAAATCATGTTGGATGAGATTTAACTAACACATAAATCGGTGGTGGCTCTAATGTTGTATAGTTGGGTTGGTTGATTAGTTAGGAAGTCTATAGAGTTGTCCAGGTAACATTGTGCATGTATGTTTTATATTTTTCTTTCTCCTCATCCACTTTCTCAGATCATATTAACCATAATGTATGATTTTGCACTGATATTGCAGTTGCTTTCTGGTCAAAAAAGAGGCTGATTGATTAAAAAATCAATATTTCTTTGTTAAATGCCCAGCGGATCACATGTTGCATGTGGTTTGACATGAACTGATCTGTGAAGATCTGGCATGATCCTGGTGTTTTTCTCGTAGGTTATCTATAGGATGTTGGCTTCAGGTGGGAGTGAGTTAATGACTGAGTGAATGGATAAGTGGTGGTAGGGAGGCTGAGTCATGAATCTCAGAATGCTCTGGAAAACATGTATTGGGGACACATGACTCAACATGTCACGCACATTACTGTCCCGTCAATCTGTCAGCATCACTATGGCTACATAATGTCATGCTCACTCACTTTTGCTCTCTCTCACAGCCATGATGGAGGAATTGCACAGCTTGGATCCTCGCAGGCAGGAGCTTCTGGAGGCCCGTTTCACAGGAGTCGGAGTTGCCAAGGTCTGTCTGGTCTCAAACTGATAGATTTCTGCCCCCATTTCTATTTGTTTATGATAATCAGTCATTCCTGCACATGCATTCTCGCTTTAGACCTCATCCATTGGTATGTCGTCTTCACTCATTCGTGTGTTTGTCTAGGCCCTGGGCCTGTCTGCTTTCATGCATTAAGTTACATGTTAAGTTATTTTTTCCTCCTGCTTTTGCCCAGTTGTCTGAATCAACCTGTTGTTTCTGTCATGGAGGACAGCTTTTTGGACAAAAAAAAAAAGGTTAAGGAAAAGATAGTGTTTCATATAATGATGCAACGAAATACATTTTTAATAGAAAGGTTGCAAACGGAATCAAATTTATCATTTATCCAAAAACAAAACCATAAAGTTTCAGTAGTTATGTTTATGTTGAATAATTGGGTTGGCAATTAAATTGGGTGTGCTTTTCTCAGCCGATAAATTAATGACTACAAAAAAATGCAAAAAGGTTCTTTGGCAATAAGCCTCCTCTTGGTATTTCATCCCAAAAAAGTACACCATTTTTGGTCACTGTAAAGTACATCCACACCGCTAACAAGTTTACCTGTTGTAGCTTATCTACATTGTGTGTACGAAATAGACACACGCAATTGTAGAAACGCTAATAAATGTCATTAGATGCATTTCCATGCACCCAAACAATGTGTTAGTAATCGGATTGATGGCTCAGTCAGATTGAAAAGCCTTAACGTAAACACCTCAATCAGTGCGATTGAGATTGATGAAGTTTCGTTTGGTTGAAATGGTGGTGTAGACCTGAAATAATCTTTGTTTACATACTACTTTTTACTTCTTACTGTACAAATATGCCTGTGTTTATTAATGTCTTATGAATTGGTCATACTGGTAAAATAATATGTAGGCTGAATGCACTGTAAGTCGCTTTGGATGAAAAGCTGTCTGCTAAATGCATTAATGTAAAACCCAAAACAAATGTAATGTCAGTGCTTAAAAAACTTGACATTTGTCAGCTTTGCTTTTAGGCATTTAATCAAGTTGAAAATGATAATTCTATCATTCTACTCAGGGTAGCTCTGGTGACGTTATAGCAGTGGTTTTCTCTAGTTATGAAGGACGTGACTGGGGGCACTGTGCATACTCTGAAGATTTGATCAAAATATAATACTACCATAACAGAAATGCACATGTAAAACAAATGAGATTTTGTGATTGCAGGAGTTGATGGTTTAATAAACAGAAAACTTTCCGAATCTGAAATGGATTTATTCGAATTGATAAAAATTGGGGCTTGTATATAATGCTCAAAAAAAAAAAAAAAAAAATACAGTGTCCAGATGAGAAAGTTCAGATCGAATAGACGTCTATGTGATGAACATTCGTGTGTCCGTTTTCCTATTGGATAAGTTATTTAAGTGTTGGAAAACTCCAGAAAGACCCTAGATATCAATCAGCATTTGCAGTATGTGTCTTTGAGGAAAAGTTTTGGATCAGTTTTTCAGTGTTAGATGATGTTCATTGGTCACTGCTATGTCCACTCCACTGTCTGGGCAACATGGGATGTTTTTAGAAGCACCTTCTACTCTGACCTCTGTTTGGTTTGGTCTGCTGAATTGTAACCACTGAATTGATTGAAAGAACCGTCAGTAGGTGAGCAGCACGAGGGTGTTTATCGCTGTGTTATTGGATTGTGGAGGGTTTTAGCCTGACCTGACCAGAATGACCAGCATCTGTCACTCTTTCTCTCTGAATCTGATTGCATGTTTAGCTCCGAGCAGGAAGGCTTTCTTTACACAAGCGTATTTGAGTTACCAAAGGGCTCATTAATGGCATGCATAATAAAACTGAGATAATGATTCAAAAAACTGTTCTGCGCACATATGCAACCTTTTCTCACAGAACTAAGAGCTACATTTGTTGGTGTTTTTTGTTGATTTCTTCACCCAAACCATGAAACCCTTTTCAGTTTTAGATCATTTACCTCTAGGTCAACATACAAAGAGGAGTGAGAATTAGAGGCAGAATTAGGAAGGAGTTAGGGTTTGAAATCGGAAAGAGAGACTGACAGACATCACATTGATTGGGGAAAGTTGACTTTTTTTCATGCTGATTGTAGGGGAAAATCCATTAGCTAAAAGCAATGGCTAAAATTAAACAATAAAGGGTTATTTCCAAGGCGATTTCCAAAGTTAACAGATTTAATTGGATATCGAAACTTACTAAAAAAGCTAAATTAAAAAGAAATGATTTAGAATGACTTGCACAAGTGAATAGTTCATGATGCATTGCATGTTTATTGCATATTATTTATGTGTACTGCTTTATACACAAAACTGTAATAACAACAAAATGGCTTTTATGCACCTCAGTTTTATTTTCACAGAACTGAAGAAGACTTCTAGCACTGATCTGTCCTTCAGGAAATGTAAATCCTGTTATCTGTTGTCTTCCTCTCTGCAGGGTTCTGGACACAACGAGTCGTCTAACCAGAGCTTATGTAGCGTGGGCTCCCTCAGTGACAAAGAGCTGGAGGTTAGTACACATCTGAAGCTCAAACAGTTGTTCAGTCACTAAAGTATCTGTTTCCGTCTAGAGTAGGTGATGCAATTGTCAGCTGATGTGTTTCACGTTGACAGTCAGGGAGGTCCAGCTCAGTGTTCTAATGTTGTAGTTGGCGCCATGTTTTATTTATTTCACCCAATGATATCACCCAGGGTGTCTGGTTGGAAAGTCTTGTTTTTTTTTTTTCATTTGTGGATTTAGTTGCTCCTTTCTTTATTATTTGGCATCTGGATGTTGTTAATCAGTGAAATGCACATCTGTAATTGTTTACTTGTGTTGCAGTTAGACAAAGGTTACGTTTGTAATTTCTGGCCCAATAATGTCAACAAATGAAATTTCAGAAAGTATGACCCTGTCTGCTATTGGTCAGACAAACAGACAGAACGACATGATGGTCAAACAGAAAGAACCACAGCATTTACATTTTTCCTATGTATGGATGACTGTATTTTGAACATATAGTGATACATTGATTGTTGTCCACTTTAGAGTGGTAGCATGTCAGAAATGTCAGAAAGCAAGACTAAAGGCTTCTTTACTCCAAGAACAATATAGGCCCAATCTATAAAATAATAACTTTAATAATGTCCACATCAGCAGATGATAACATTCTGTTCATACTAACCGCATGCTGCAGTTATGATGTCTGTTCCAGCTCTTTAAAACCCAGCTCACACTGTGCAATTTTGGCCACGATTTGGTCACCCTGAGACAAATTTTTGAAAATCCTAGGCCTGAAATCTTTAGTCTTTGATCGCTGGTTTTGACATGTTCACCGACAGCCGATTAATGGCTGTTGAGATAAAATTTTACCTCCGACAAATTTCTGGAAGTGTCAGAAGATTTGGTGCAGTCTTGCAGTGGAACTTCTCCTACGACGATATGTCAAACTGTCTTCATTTTTCAAGACAAGGCATGATCAGAATTAATGGTAGAGATTTCTTCTAACTTCTATAAAATCCGGTGCTCACGGAATTCATGTGATATGTTGCCTTTCTTATGATAAGCCACCGATTGCGCGCTGCTGTTTTCATGTGGATGTGTAGTGCTGCTTACACTATTATTTTTTAATACCCCACTCTTGCTGCCATTCATATACTTTTCATGAGCCAACATTTCAGCCCCACGTGTAATGCAGCTCACATTCACTGAACGTGTATGGGTTGATAATGTAAAACTCCGGACAATTTTTCTAGCACACACCCATTTTTAACACGTCTTGACTGTGGTACATTCTGACATTAATGAAAAACTGAAATCCCCACAGTGTGACATGATCATCATGTTCGTACAGACTGACAAGCAACAATCGTAAAGGACTATTAAAACCACACATTGTGAGCCCGGCTTAAGTTAGATGAATTCTGATTAGCTGTCAATATTATTTTTTATCCTCAAACTATTCTTACAATCTTGTTTCTCTGTCTTTATCATAATAGCTGTGATGTGGACTTGCTATTCTCATTAGGGTGACCATACTGGCCATTTTACTGGACGCGTCCTTGGCAGGCTTTCTATATTGCCTAAAATATCCATGTTTTGGCTATTTCCACTGTGCAGGTCGATTGTTGTATGATATCCGCGAGAGCAATAGAGAGCAGAGCAGACGGCTCCTTATGCTTTCAAATCGTTCTCGCAGTACTTTGGTGTCATACAATGATTGGTGTGCAGCGACGCTTTAAGTCGAACGAACAAACAAACACGTGCGCATATTTGCATCGCTTTGTATCTCACCTTCTCATGCGCCACGATTGGTCGATTATGTACAAATACCTGTATGTTATTGGCCAAACTATGTTTTAGGCAATATAAAAATCCTGTCCAGGGCGAGTCCCGTATAAATGGCACATATGGCCACCCTCATTCTCATAGAATTAGATTATTAAAACATATAGATATTGTCCTTGGTGTAAAATTCCTTTTATTTATTTTTCAAACCTGATTAAATAAAAAAAGAATATGAAGAACAATAAACCATGTTGTTCAAAAACAGCATTACCAGACATTGCAAACTAAGTCAGGTGCAGTGTATGTTAAACCGGGCAGACATGCAGAGTTTTGTCGTGTCTCTGCAGTCGTTTGGATGTTGTTGTCCAGTCTTTCAGGTTGTATGAGCTCGTAGCCTTTTAACATTTCAATGGAAACTTCTGGAATGAATGGGGTTGTGGAATGAGGTGATGTCATGGTCTCTTGCATTTGCCTGGCAGCTTACAACTCTCTCTCCTCTCACGTTTCTCTTTCTATCCCTCCCTCTCCTCTTCCTACTCAGACCCCGAGAAGAAATCTAATGACCAGAGAACACGTAAAAGGAAAGGAGACCCTTTTGACAACCAGGGTGAGTTTGAGTTAACGCTGTGGTTGTGCATGAAATGCTGAATGCACTGGTTCTCAGCAGGTGTATGCTACATCTTTTAGTGTTGTTTCCCATAATGACTATGGTTCATATTTTTTTTTTTTTTCTTTTTTATCCTAGGCAAAGGAGGAGGGGAGAGGGACATAAAATTAGTGATTATTTTGAGGTAGGCACATGTAGTTAATTCATTCTGTTTATAAGTATCCATTTGATCCCCATTCTGGGTTAAATTTTGTTTTCATGCACATTTTTTTTATTTAACTTCTAAGTCATTTGTTTATGTGTAGTTTGCAGGGGGTAGTGGTACTGGTACCAGTCCAGCTCGTGGCATTCCTCCAGTGGCACGGTCCTCTCCCCAGCACTCTCTCTCAAACCCTCCTGCTGCCGTGAGTCTCTTTCTTACTGCCAAACATCTCACTACCTCTTGTTGATATAACTATTAAAAGGGATAGAGCCTGAACTTGACGGATATATCGTTTTGCTGATATTATATCACATGCGCAGTACCATGGGGTGCGCGGCTGTCCGTGAGCCCTCTTGATGACGAAAATAAACGTAATGCCGACGGGCTGCGCAGACAGCTGAAAAATACTTTGGCCTTTACGCGATCGGCAACCGCCTGTTGTTTTGCCTTATTGCAACTCTCTGTTCTGGACTTGCACAAAGTCATTTAGGTGAAAAATATGAAGTCTGTTAACGCCCGTTAACACAGGCCAGAGACACTGAGACAGACGCACAGAGAAAATACTGTAGCAGGCAGATCACTCACTGTTTATGATGCATGAAATACTGGAAGAAAATCCTCATATTGATGTGGTGGGTTTATATGAATGTGTTTCTGAGGGGAGCTGACGGTCTTTTCTGGAAAAGTTTACGTGGTATAATTTCACAAAGCCTGTCAGAACATTCTCTTTTTGCTTCAAATTGGGTTATTATTCAATCAAATTATGTTTATGATTATTATTATATAATAAATGATATTAAATGATATAAATGATATGTATATGAATTATATAACTAAAATAAAATAACTGTAATTACAGATTTAGGATAAATAAACATGTCAGTCTTTAATTTTGTCTTTTTAGGAAACAAAAAAAATAACAAAAATAAACTAATTCTACTGTTTCTAATGTTCTGTATGTTGCTCCAAAAAAAAAAAAAAACAGTGTCCAGCGGGAAAAAATATATATTTTATACCCAGTCATTTAAAAATAACACATTTCAGAGCTGTAACAACAATACCGTGAAACCGTGATATTTTTGCTTAAGGTTATCATACCATCAAAATCTCAGACCGGCCCATGCCTAATATGCACAAAGAATATCGGCTGAATATATCGGTTATCTGCATTTTTTACTCCCTAATATCGGTATCGGCCCCAAAAAACCCATATCGGTAGGGGCTCTAAAAGGGGAGTTTCACCCAAATTTGAGAATTGTCACATACTCACCATCATGTTGTTCCAAACTTCGTCAGACCTAGGTTAATCATCTATACACAACTTGCATTTGGGCAGTAAAAACAGCACTGTGAATGATGTTCCACAGCAATAAAAAACTAAAGATGATTTAAAATAAAAATGAAATGATAGGGGTGACCAGAGGTGAGGGATACATTAGTGCGCATTGCAAATTGTATGCTGCTGTAGCTGATGCTTTGATGACAAGTGATTGCTGTAGTTGTGTATAAGCAGTTCAGTACAAGCAATATAGTCATAGGAGTTATAATTATATTTGAGAGTTAATTTACTGTCGCAGTAGCAGTAATTATTGTTCTAATAAAACATGATTATAGAGTAGCAGTGCAGAGGACTGACAGAAGTGCAGAGTGACGCTCTTATTAACAGTGACATTTTTGGTTACATTTTGTGTTGATGGAAATGGGTTTTTGGTTTTGATTGACAGGTGCAGCAAGGAAGCCCCTCCTCCATCAGCTCAGTAAACGCAGACCACTCCCACTCCTCCTGTTCCCACAAGCCAGCTCCTACACACACTCAGCACCGAGCCACACAGGTAACAGACTACAAGAAACACACTCGCAGTCTCGCACCTTTACAGACACTTTCAGATGCTCACTTTGATATCCACTTTCATTTGCTCTCCTCCTCAGTCTGAGATGACAATGGAGAAGTTAGCAGCGCTGGAGAGCAGTAAGAGCTCGGATCTGGAGAAGAAAGAAGGACGTTTGATGACCTGCTTAGGGTACGCCTTTATTCACACACATCATCAGTATTAAAATCTTGAGATTTTGCAAAACCCTTTTTGAGGAATGGATCCTGTGACATTTGCACTTTCGATCAAAAAGTTCAAGTAAAAACAGTTCTTTTGAACTTTCTTTTTAATAAAGCATCCTGAAAAAATGTATCACTCTTTCCATAAAAAATATTAAGCAGCACAGCTGTTTTCAGTATTTATTTATAATAATCAGACCTGTTACATGAGCACCAAATCAACATATTAGAATGATTTCTGAAGGATCATGTGACACTGAAGACTAGAGACTTCTTTCATAAACATATGAAAAATTAATGACCCCTATTATTTGATGCCCAGAGTTTGTGACTTTTCATTTATCAAAAGTTGTTGTTTTACTGCTGAGAATACAATGTTTTATGTTTGTGTTTTTGCATGCTGCAGGTAAACTGTGACCTGCGCAGACAGATCGATGAGCAGCAAAAGATGCTGGAACGATGTAAAGAACGACTCATTAAATGTGTGACCATGAGTAAGAAACTGCTCATTGAAAAGGTAAATGTATGTTCAAGTAGTGTATATGCAGTGGTAAATGTGTGGTGGTGTGGATGTATGTCTTTATGTTTTTATAATGATGATGGATGTGTAGTTTTTTTCTAGTTTGAACACTGTATTGCATGTGTATTGTATCGTTTTCTATAGTTCGCTGAATTGTGGGTATATTTTCAGTCCAAGCAGGAGAAGATTGCATGCAGAGAAAAGAGCATGCAGGACCGGCTACGTCTGGGCCATTTCACCACCGTACGGCATGGAGCCTCATTTACAGAGCAGTGGACAGATGGCTATGCCTTTCAGAATCTAGTCAAGTACGTGAGATGCACATCCACACTCTCTCAAACTTCAGAGCCATGGAAGTCAGTTTCACCTCCACACGTGTGCTTGTGGAGGGCTAGCCATAAAAGACTCATTCAAGACTGTGTTCAGGTCTGATGATGAATGAATGTGCTGCTTTCAGGATCTTGCTGGGTGCACACATGTGCTCAGACCTTCAGATCCTTATAATGTGTGGACACAAGATTTCTTCTGTCACTTTTACAGTTTTTATGGAAAATTGATCTTACATGGATAACTTTTTGTTGTATTTTAACTTTATCTTCACTGTGAGAATAGCAGTGGAAGCTGACATGGCGATAAAGCGCTAACAAACAACTTGGTAAACACTGTCCTTTCAAAACCAGGTTAAGTGGTGTTTTCGTACAGAGGAAGATGAAAGCACTCCACTTAAACCAAAATACGCACACTTGAGACAAACTATACACCACCTAAACCTACCTGCTGGCAAACAGTCGACTGGATTGAGCAAATTACCTCAGGGCTACCTCAAGTACTATCTGGATTTAACTCTGTTTATCGAATAAGTCTGTCTAGTCCACCGACAAGTCCTCCAGGAGACAGATGAAAGTTGCATTCAGTATCAGAAATGTGTGATTATTTTTTATTTTTTTTAAATCAGTCTACACCAGACGTGACAGTTTTCTTGTCGCGCCACGTTGCAATAGCGAAAGTCACAACCAGGCGACCATTAAAAATCATCTGAACTTTGTGTCAGTATGTCATAAATAGATCGAGGCATCAGTTTGCTGTCTGGGGTTTGTCATGTCCAGTGTAGACACTACAACATCACTGATTATAATAGGTTCTTTGTATTTTGTTGTGCCGCTTGCGTCCAGTGTAGACATGTTACCGTCAACTAAAAAAAGAGTCCCCTTGTTTTTTTTTCAAAATTAAAAAAGAGCAGATTAAAAAAATATATAAATAAAAATTAATTAATTGCAATATACTTGAATGTTTAAGTAAAAAATAGTCATAGAAGTGTTAGGTAAAAATGATAAACTATTTTAAATGTTTTTTTTTTTTAAAAACTTATTTATAGTATATAGCATTGAGATATATATATATATATATATATATATATATATATATATATATATATATATATATATATATATATATAGATATAGAATATGAATAATTTATTTTTAGTTATTTATTTATTTTATTCCCCTTATTTTTTGCACTGATTTTGGTATAAAAATTCAGTCTGATTTTTCACATGTGATTTTAAAAAATCAGCAGACTGGCTGAATGAAAATGCAGTTTCACTCTCTGACAGTGGGTGAAGTTTTAGAGAAGTAGAAATACCCCCGATACACACATCACTGCACAATGTTCTGTTTCTGACACCTGCTTGTCAAAGAGAAGAAAGGCGGTCAAACACGTTAACATGTTTTCAGACAGTCTTTCAGATATTTGTATTCTCTGTGGTGTTTATCAAACAACACAACAGCAGTATAAAGACAAGATAGATAGTTTATTCTGGATTCGTCCTCTGCTATTTTCTTTCACTTAGCAAAAATACTCTGTTTAGGAGGACCACCAAGTCATAGTTTTATGTAACAGCAGTGGCAGCTCTGGGCATGAACAAAAGCATGAATCTTATTAGTTGGCCAGTGTGATGGAAAAGAGATTGGAACACCTCTTCAAAAACAACAACAAAAAAAACAATCTGTGGCATTCAGGGCATGTGAATGTTTGTGTCAGTCTGCACTGACACATTAACAGCCATTCATTCCAATTGAAATGTTTCATTTACCAGCCATTTAACTTTGTGTGAATGTGGGAACGGGCCTTTATTGGTATATGCAAATATTTTGAAGTATTTAAGAAACAAACACAGAGAATGTGTAGAACTTTCTGAATGACAGTACTTTGAAACAATACTGAAAGAAAATTAGGAAACATGTTATAAAATAAAAATGACTTTGTCTTTGTATAGACAACAAGAGCGAGTCAATGGGCAGAGAGAGGACATAGAAAGACAGAGGAAACTGCTGATGAAGAAGAAACCCCCCAACGCCAGTCAGACTCCTCCTCCCAACCTAGAACCCAACAAACGCAAGAGCAAGAGCAACGGCGCCGAGAACGAGATGTAAGTTCTTCAGTCATGTCAGGCTTCGAGTAGTTTAGGAATTCAACTTAATTGGATTTTGTCCTAATTTGTTTACGTCCGCACAGGTTATCTTTAGCAGAATACCATGAGCAAGAAGAAATCTTCAAACTGAGACTCGGACACCTGAAGAAGGTATTCATATCGTCACATTCGAGTGGTTAAATTTGTGTTGTCATGGAAACAGGTCTTAATATTTTGTGTTATGTGTGGCAGGAGGAAGCAGAGATTCAAGTGGAGCTGGAACGGTTGGAGCGTGTGCGTAATCTTCACATCCGAGAGCTCAAAAGAATCCACAATGAAGACAACTCCCAGTATGCACTTTCAAAGTTTATTTCCACACTTGTGCCCTTTTGGTTTCAGTACAGAATTTATTTTTAGAGGGCTTTTTGAGAGTTTGTCAGAGTTTAAAATATCTGTGGTGGATTTAAATTATTGTGGCGATTGTCTCTCCGATTGTCAGGGTTTAAAGATCATCCCCGCTAAATGACCGTTACTGCTCTTGCATCTGCTGGGGCAGAGGAGGCTTCAGTGAGGTCTATAAGGTAAACACATCTGTAAGACCTGTGAAATCATGGGACACTAGTCAACCATTCTAGCATATGGTGAGTTTAATTCTGATCTCTTCTGTTTTCTCCAGGCCTTTGATTGACGGAGCAGAGGTACGTGGCTGTGAAGATTCACCAGCTTAATAAGAGCTGGAGAGATGAGAAGAAAGAGAACTATCACAAGTGAGCACAAACACCTTTTCCAGACTCGTTTCTTAAAGGCTTGTGCATATTTCAATTCAACATTAGGCGCCAAGTGTGTTCTTAAACCCTTCCCCCAATGCATTATTCCTCCTGAACCAGCCTGTGGAAATAAGGGCCTCATTCATAAAGATGAGCTTAGAATCATCCTATATTGTAACGTACATTAGTTTCAAAACTATCCTATGACAAGTTTATAAAACGTCTAAATGATTGATTGTGACGGAGCACTTATTTGCACATTTAATTTACCTTTAAATTTCAATAAACAATGTTGGATTCATTTCTGGTATATATGCATGCAAAAGGTTTGTAGGCATGCTTTTCAGTTGGTGTATGGCTTCAGTTTTTGCTGTTATAAATCTTTGATTTATAACACCAAAGATTTGTTCCACACTTTTTATCAGGAGGGCTCTGATTTTTTGGGTTTGACTATAGATTTGAAAGGAACGCTAGGGGAAGTTACATGCTGTGTCAATGACAAAGTTTATTCTGTGCAATTTATTGGACTGTTTGTTGAAGAAGATTTTGGTCATGAAATGTTTTACAGGCATGCCTGTCGAGAATATTAGGATCCATAAAGAGCTGGATCATCCCTAGACAAAATAGTCCCCAAACTGTACGACTACTTCCTCCCTGGATACCGTATCGTGAGTAAACTAACTTGCTCTTTATTGAAATAAGTGAACAATTTACAAATGATTGAAAGCCTATTTCAAACCTTTAGTCTTTTTAATTGGAAAGTTTTGCAATCAACATATTTGTTTTATGCAGTTTTGTTTCCCATTACGAAAAGAGGCATGTTTTTATGTGGGATTGTTTCTAGATTCTGCACTGTTTTCTGGAGTACTGTGAGGGGAACGATCTGGATTTCTATCGAATGAAGCAGCACAAGTTAATGTCTGAGAAAGAGGCTCGATTCCATCATAATGCAGGTCGTCAATGCCTTCAAGTACTTAATGAGATCCGCCCGCCCCCAATCCTCCATTAACGACCCATCCAAACCAGGTATGTCATGCACAGAGCTCTCAAACTCTTCTGTACCGGGCCAAGCATGAGAATTGGGTGCTAGACGAGACCCTTGAACACTGATTCTTGTGTTTGTCTAGGCAACATCTGCTGGTTGAATGGCACAGCATGTGGAGAAATAAAAAATCACAGACTTTGGGCTGTCCAAGATAATGGACGACGACAAAATACGGGGTGGACGGCATGGAACTGACATCACAGGGGGCGGGGACATACTGGTGAGGGGTCTGTTACTGTTACAGGATTTGTGCATTTGTTGAATTTGATCAAATGAAACTGTAAATCTCCCTCAACACCAAAACTTGACTTCTTATTTTTACGGAAGTGTTATGTAGTTATATGGTCTGAAAGTCTGCCTGGTTATGCTCAGGTATCTTTCCCCCAGGAATGCTTTGTGGTTGGTAAAGAGCCACGCTAAGATCTCCAATAAAGGGGATGTTTTGGTCCGTTGGGGTCATCTTTGACCAGTGCCTCTAGTGGGAAGAAGGTTAAAAGACATTTTCTAACATGGCTGTGTTGTCACTGTCCACTGAGATCTCATCTTTTATCCTTTTCTTCACCCACACAGCCGTTCGGTCATAATCAATCCCAGCAGGCATCCTCCCAGGAGAAACACTATTCTCAAAGCCACAGAGGTTGCAGTTTCCTCCCAAACCAGAGGTCATCACCTGAGGCTAACGGTACCTTCTTCAGACAGTTCAGGACAGTTTTTCTTTTCATGATGAGATCCCATGAGCACAAACAGGGGCTATGAGGGGCTCCATCACTCTTTTTACCTATGCCCCATGTGTAAACGCTCTAGATAACCATTTGGGTTAATTTTTTTTTATCTCTCTTCCGCATTGACTATACGCTATTAAAAAAAAAATCTGTGACACTGATGGTGAAATATGGCATCTGTTTTTTCTGGTTGCCAGAACTTCACTGTAAAAATATGGTAGCAACAATTTAGGTTTTACTGACTTAAAATCAACAATAAAAAAGTTAGTTTGCGTGAAACTGATTTTAATATAAGAACCTATTGAAGTACTAATATCTATTTTGTTTACCATTGTGATACACTGACAACCACCAAAACAGGTGATTATGAGAAAGTGCCAATGATGAACCAAAGCCTCATACAAGCAGCTTTTCCACAAGCTGAGGAGGGAAGTACTTTATAGATAGAAGGTGCGACAGTGTCATTCACACAAACACTAACCCCCATCATGGTAAACATGCAAGGCACTTAATATAACGCAATAAAACATTCAGGTACCCATTAGCTGTAAGACTAACCCCGGTAATGTACAGTACACAACTGATCAAGCATTATGCGAGAAGATAGGATTAAAAATATATACACAAAATAAGTTAAAGTGACAAAAAAGTATAAAAAACCAAAATAAAGATGGAACCTAATGTTAACAAGTTTAACAGTAGCAATTCTACAGTCTTTTACACCCAAGCCACCCGGATTTTTAAAAAAAAAAAAAAAAAACAAAAAAAAAAACAAAAAAAAAAAACAATAAAAAAAAAGCAATTTATTCAAAAAGTAATTGTAAAAAGGAAAAAAAAAAAGAGACAAAAACACAGAAAAAAAAAAAAAATACAAAAAAAATATACAAAAAAAGGTATTTTTAAAAAAAAAAAAAGAAAGGAATTAAAAGAGAAAAAAAGAATGGATCAAAAAAGAAAATTTGTTAAAAAAGATACAAGAACAATAAATGCTCTTGTTTTCAGCAAAGAATTCAGCCAAAACAATTAATAATTAATTCCAAAAATGATTTCATAAAATCTTTTACAACGCACAGCGTTATATCATGACATTTAATTTGTATGGAATAACAGTTTCATCGAGTGCAAATCAGCATATTGGAAAAGGTGTTCGAAGATAGATCATGTGACCAGGAAGATTGAGAGATGAATGCAAAAATAAAAAGGCTTCTTCCAATAAAACAGACAATAAATTATATTTTTATAAAATTGAAAATTGAAGTGATTAATGTAGCATTGGAACGTGCATAAGAAGAATTTAAAAAAAATGGATGCATGGATAAGTTGAACAAAACCTCAAAGGGAAAAACTCATAAATCATTCAATTTATTCTTTATTATTAAAATAGGAATAACCATGAAAAGAAAAAACAGAACTTTAAAACAAAATCAGAGACCTAGCAAAAGTCACAGTAATAACTAGGACATAGCTGATTAAATAATCTGTCAGTTGTTTCCAATTATGTATCAAACGTAATTTGCCTTTCGATAATTGAACGAAAAATGTAAATTTAAAAAACAAAGAGCATAGGTGTTTACTGCATGATTCTCCGTGGGGCTTCTGTTGCTCTGTGTTGTCCCATGTAATACCTTTACTAAATGCTGTGCTCACTTCAAGAGGCACAGGGGAAGGTTGTGGGATTCTGTCATTAATGTGGTTTTGTCGTTGCTAGGGAAGAATAGTCATAAAATGGACTACTCGCTTAGTGAGTCAGATTGGCTAATATTGTGCTCATGGAAACAATAATGTTATTGTCTGCCTTTTTTAATTCAATAGATATGAGAAGAGAACACTAGTGAAGAGGTAGAATGATTTTTAGAATGAAGACAAAAAACAAAAACGACTTCCAACACATGGCTACTTGATGCTTTTCTACTGGGAAACATAAACTGATCGCTTTCTACTGCGGTTTCTTGCTCCACTTCCGGCCTCAGTTCGCAGATGTTTGGTGTTGTACCGTAAGGAGGATCGCATCGATGTAAATCAGCGGCCAGTGATACCTACCTCCCTACCGCACATACGCAGAGTCAAAAAAAAAAGACCTGGTTAACTCCAAAGCACAGTAGGCTGTGCTCCACCTCCAGCTCCTCCAACAGCAGACGGCCTCAATTGAAAGGAGCCAGCTCATCCTCGCTATGTTTTGACATAAGCAGGCGGGTGCAACTGTGAGGCATCGCATTTTGCCCCGAACTCTCTGCAGTGCACTGGAAGGGAATCTCCCCCCTTACTTGCCCGAGCAAAAGGGAGCAGAACCAAAGGGTAAGAAAGGGATGGAGGGCAAAACGCATCCCCTAGAACCTTCCTCTCTAAGGCATCTGGCGGCTTGATTGTTTCGTTTTATTGTATTTTTTGGATGGAAAAAGATCTAAAAAAAAGCGCCCCACGAGCGAGCCAGAACTGAGAGGGTGCGAAATACCTGTGAGAAGGACCGAAACTGGCTCAGACAGCTGAAGGCGTATACCTGGTATTGCGTGAGAAAACTACAAATCCACACAACAAACACACACAGATAATAACAACACTTTATAACGATAGGTCAGCTTGATTTTTCTTATGTCAAACACCGTTGAGGACCTAGCCCACTCCTACTAATTGTGCATTCAAGTGACATATTCCTAAAGTTTTGGAGACCTCCCTGCTGACACAAAGCCAGTCCCGACCATCTGCTCTCTCTGTCCTATCGTTTTGCCTGAGGAACAGATCTATGACTTTTGGAAGCAATACTGGTCAGTGGGTTCTTTCAACAATAGTGAACCCTAGGTTTAAACGCCTTTTTGAACTGCTGGTCAGATCACATAATAATTGCTGAGTGCAAAATCAGCATCAGGACCTCTAGGTTAGCTGGTCTTCTATGGCTGGGAATCAGATGTTTGTACTGTGTGAGAGATGTAATGGGACATGTCTAGCTCAGATGTGTGTCTATATGTCCTGTTACTTTCACCCCCATTCCTATGACCAAAGCTGAGCTCTACCAGTAGGTGGTGCTGTTTGGACAAGTGTTTTTATTTGTTTTTTTTTTCTTCTGTTTTTGTTTCTTTTTGCTTTATGCTGTTAGGAAAATGCATTTTTTAGGAAGCATATGTTCTTTTAGATTTTAGCGACACTAACTGATTCCCCCCCCCACCCGTTACCCAAGTTATGTTTCTTGTTTCTCATCGTGTCTTTGGACAGAGATATAACGTTGAAAAATGAGATGAAGTTAGATTTTTTTTCGTTTGATTAATTTAAAAGTCTTGTGCCTCACATAGAAACACACACGGACACAAATGCGTTCAAATTACACACAGTCATATATGTTTAGGGTCTGGTGATACGACTGATCGCCTGATCCTGTTTTCCACCTGTTTGTGAGGGAAGGAAAGAACTCTTCAGAGGGGACGGAGCTGTCAGGGTTCAGGGTACAGAACAGAACTTGAAGAGCGATTCATTAAATACTAAATTGGTTATTAATACATTGTGTTGTCCCTGCTTTATTTGTTCATATATAATCTGGCTTGATGTTTACGAGTACTGTCTCTAAAAAGGTTGAATTGGCCATTTTACTGGATTATAAAAAATAAGTGAAATATGTACCTAACAACCTAAAATTAACAAACTGGAGAAACTTAACAATGGAAAAATATAAAAATGAAAGCTAGTTTCAAATTAACATTAATAATACTAGTCTATAAATAATACTGTAAAATAAAATACAGCTGAGAAAACCAACATTTAGGAAATGTTTGAATCTAAGTAAGCTGAAGTGTAGGAATTGATTAATAAAATATTATTAAACAGACAATCCTTATTCAAATTATAAAAAAAAGGCTTCAAATAGAACTATTATATTTAGATAGTTATGTATATAACTATAAATGTCAGTGTGTGGACAATAAATAAAACCTTAAAATGAAAATATAAAAATGAAAGCTAGTTCAAATTAACATTAATAAATACTAGTCTATAAATAATACTGTAAAATAAAATACAGCTGAGAAACCTAACATTTAGAAATGTTGAATATAAGTAAGCTGAAGTGCTAGAATTATTAAATAAAATATTATTAAATAGAATCCTTATTAAAATATAACAAGGCTAAATAGAACTATTATATTTATATAGTAGACACTAACTGATCCCCCACCGTCCCCCAAGTATGTTCTTTGTTTCTCGCCGTGTCTTTGGACCCAAGAATATGAGATGAGTTAGATTTTTATTTTTACCGTTGATTGAGTGAAAAGTCCCATTGCCTCACACTTAGAAACACACTGCGGACATCTGCGTTCAAAGTACACACAGTCATATATGTTTGGGTCTGGTGATCACATTTGATCGCCTGATTTTGTTTTTACTGTTTGTGGGGAAGAACTTTCCTCTCGAGGGGCGAGGAGCTAGTTCAGGGGGTACAGGGCAGGAGCAGGCGATTCATTAAATACTATTGGTTATTAATACATTGTGTTGTCTGCTTTATTTGTCATATATATGTAGCTTGATGTTTACAGATACTGTCTAAAAAGGATTGGCCATTTTTACTGGTTATAAAAATGAAATTGAAATATTTACTAAAAACTAATAAAATGGATAAAACCTTAAAATGAAAATGAAATGAAAGCTAGTTCAAATTAACATTAATAAATACTAGTCATAAATAATACTGTAAAATAAAATACAGCTGAGAAGCCTAACATTTAGAAATGTTGAATATAAAGTAAGCTGAAGTGCTAGGGTATTAAATAAAATATTGATAAGTCCTTATTAAAATATGTGAGCTAAATAGAACTATTATATTTATATAGTATTTATATAAATATAAATGTGTGTGTGACAATAATTGACAATTTTTAAAATTCTAAATCTTTATTATGTAAGAGAAGCTATACTGATATAGCATTGCACTGTATCAGATGTTTTCATTACACTTAATAGGAGGTCGTTTGGCATTGGTAATTTTCGTTTTTGAGTTAGAATGATTATTTTATCAAAATAAGTAATATTGATTACTTAGTAATATTGATATTATTGATAAATCACTTGCTGTTTTAAAAATGCTCTCAAATGTGGGTAGAGCAGTGTTTCTGTTATTTGTCACACATTCGTTCAGTAGGCAGGATGTTCCTGTATACAAGACTTAACCAGGTTGCATCACCTCAGGGTATCTGTGTCTGTGTTTTCCTTCCAGCTCCCCAGCAAAGTTTTCTGGATTTGGTAGCATTTATTAGTCGTATCATGATGCAAAGTAGCCAGCCCACTGCATGACCTTTGTGGCAGAATGACTGCAAGTGAAGCCAAATTCAATGTGGAAAGCTGCTGGAGAATGCTGGAAGGCAAGGCATTGGGACTTACTGTCTGAGGATTTCACGCGAGAAAGTGGATTTGTTAGTATGCAGGCTTTGGAATGGATTTTGAAACCCTGGCAGTTTTCTATTCAATCAGAAATAGATATTTGATGGATGCTGGATTTAACCACACTATTCAGTCAGGGAAGCAGAGCCAAATGCGTTTTGGACCGTTTAAAAAATAAGTTCAACAGTTGCTTGACTTGACAAGTGGTCAAAAATCAGTTACAGGGATTATAATTGGTATTTTAAACCTGATTATTTGAATAGACACTGGTCAGTCACCCACAATCTGTGAAGACCCTAATGATATGCATTATACGGTATATGTAATTATTACTTTATTCTGTTTTTATTTAATTTTAACACAGCTGTGTTACAAAAAAAAAAATCTTATTTACATCTTAAGCAGACTTCCAGTCAGTGACTCACCATTTGGAGATTGTTTTTGGTGGAAACATGTAGCAGCTAGAACCTGTGGATGATTGCTTTACAAACTAACTCCAACCCAACCACTCCACCCACTTATTTACTCTGACTGGTGATCTCATGCGTGGTACTTTACAGAACCTGTCCTGGATTTGCCCAGCAGTGCAAGGGAGTGTTAAAAACATCCACAGCGAACTAGTATTCTCCTGTCATATCTGGGCTGTCTCACAAGTTTGTCCAACAATTGTTTCTAAGTAAAGCTGTCACTGGGGCATCATGTTGCACATATTACTACCTTAAGTGTAAATATTAATACTTAAATATAAGTAGACTTATTGATAAGGCGGGGTACTGTGCGAACTTGGTTGCAAAGACAATATAAATGACTGAATGACGTGGTCACATTTAATACACTATTATTAATCCATATTTTATAGGATCGAGGAGCAAATCTAGGAATTTCTTTTAATTTTTTTTTTTTAAGAATTAAAATTCAATTAGTCTAGTATTGGGAAAGCAGTAGTAGAACAATTGTTTTATCTTTATTTGAGACGAAGTCAATTACATTTTATTTGCAGTTGATGGTTTTGCCCAAAGTGACTTACAAAACGAGGGTAGCGCGGAAAAAAAGGGATAGTTCATCCTTAACGACGACTCGCAATAATAAATACGAGACATACAAGTGCTTGTTACACAAACAGTTTGGTACAAGATACAACCAGGGGAGGGAATCAAGGAAGAGTTGAAACCATCGGACGGTGATTTTGTTTGTTTTTTTTTCAGGTTAGGATGCAGGTTTGTTTTATAGAGTTAAGTGGTCTCTAGAAGCAAGATAATGGGTTTTTCTGCCGTCTCTTTAACTGTTGTCGGGAAAGGTTCATTATTCTGGAGGGGGTTGAGAAGATCATTCACCAGCAATGAACATGTTTACAAAAATGTTTTGGAAAACGACCACTGTGTTCCACATATATATGGACCAACCTGTGTATTCACTTAATATAATCACTAATAATATTATATATATATATACTTATATAATTTATTATATATATATATTATATATATATTTTGACCCAATTTTTAATTAATAAAACACATAAAATATGTACCAATAATTAAATCAAATTTATTTTGTATTAATTAAAAAAACCATTCATAATTTTAATAATAATAATACTTTTAATTTTTGGGGACAAAATATAAAAATTGGAGGGACAAAACCTCTTAATTAACTTAAATATTTAGTTTGACCCCCCCTCCCTTGAGGTTACCACGTCGATCCATAGCAATTGTTCCACCATTTGGGTTTCAGGCCCTCCTACACGATGTAGGTTATTTGTTTGAAGGTTGGAAGTTGTGGCATTATGTTTATATGCATTGTTTTTGATTGTGTATGAAAACTATTGGTGACTCCTTTTTAAAAACATTTTATGTGTTATTAGTCTAGCTTCATGCGCCAACTTCAGAAACACAAGCAGGGTAGAGAGAATATTTAGAGAATATTGAGTTTTGTCAGAGGGAGACTACGCTGCTTTTTCTTTCCCCAGGTATAGCGTTTTTACTAGTGCTGAAATATCGTGGCTACCATAAACAATGAACAATGCCAATTGCCCCGTTGCTTCTCTTCCCTCAGAGCAAAGAGTTGCGAACTTCTGGGTAAATTCTCAGCGCTGGACACTTCTCCCGGGTGTCGGGTAGTGTCATTCAAACTTCTTTCTCTCGCCTTCTTCTGCTTCACTTTCTCTGGGACGTGTGCAGTTTAGAAAGTGAGCGGTCTGCCTCTCTCTATTCACTCCTGAGCCTCATCACAGTCCACGCATCACAGCGCGACACTGACACTCTCAAAGCCAGACCCGTCTGTTCTTTCACCGTTCCTGCTTCTCTTTCTGAGGTGATAAGAATGAATGAGATATAATCCTTTTCATCCTCCGTTTCACCTTTCCGCGGGCATGCATCTGCACGGTGGCGGGCACCGGGATGCGGGCTGTTTGTGGAAAGCAAGTCGCGCGTGGATAAATGTTTGCAGATGCACTTTATATTTATTTCTGCTATTAAGCCTGGAGCGGAGCACCGTGCACTCGGGTAGAAGGAGGCACACTTACGCTTCATTGTCACTTTTTCTAGTTTTTTTTTCGCGTATGCCTTTTCTGACTGCTTTGTTGTCAGCGGATTATAGACGTGTTATGTGATTTAAAAGTAATACTAATAATGTGAGGCATCTTGGTTTTATTTGAGTGGGTGCCAGCTTCGTGTTAGGTTGGCTCCGGCTGCGACCCTGATGGAGGAGAGTCACTGAAGGAATGCCACCGAAAGTGCACAAACTCTGAGTGGAACCAGATGTGAGAAGGAAGGAAGACTATGGAGACCGGCGGGGAGGGGGTTGTTTGCGGAGCGCTTTTGAGCGCTGGTAGATGGGGCTGTTGATTCGCTCCAGTGACTCGGATCATTTAAATCGGTTCACTGATATGAAGAAATCATACCTTATGTTGATAGATCCTTTCTATGCAGGCTAGTATGAGTCTTTACGCCAATTGGTGGTTGTCTCGGCTTATAGTTGGTCGTCGGTTGTAATAGTTTTTCGAGGGCAGTAGGGGGTGTTCATGCTGCATGGTTTACTTGATAGATCATTATTATAAACATTGAGAGTTTTTTAATGCCTGGAAGCTTGTGTTCGTTATCCACGACATGGCTTAATGTATTACATTATTCGCCATCGGTTTTTTTTTTAGACTGTAGCACAACTATTAAAAGAGAAGAAAAAGGGCAAATAGAAATATGGTTTTGGTTTTTTAAACCACAACATTGCACTGAACCAAAGCCAAAAGACTATCTAGAATGAAAATTTTCCATCCTATTGCTACGTCTTTGTCATCGTGCCTTCCTTTCATGTTAAAAAGCTATAGTGAAAAGAAAGAAGACAACTACGCAACCTGACATGGTTTCTAGTTATCTTGGAGATCATTTTACTAACAAAGTTGTCTACTTCGATCGTACAAATGCCTGCTTCAGGTTGTCTTCCTTCACTGACCGTCAAGCTACTAAGTACAGTCCAACAAATGATAGTGCGGATTTAGAGTTCGACACGCGTCTAAGGAAATGTTGGCATCATACTGTATAAGCGACTGGCAGATCAGATAAGATAGGGAGAGGACTTGCATGGCTTACTAAAAGGGAGAGTGACGCTTTGTGAACTAGGTGTAATAGTAATCGGTAAATGTCTGAAGCGTACGATGATTGACGCGACCTTACAGTCCGGCATTCACGCTTAGGGCGAACCAAGAATTCGCTTATCATGGAAACTAGTGCACAGACGCAGACATCATCAACACGAGCCTGATCCTCCATGCACAGAGCTCTTTTAGTGTTATGCACATCTAGATGGTGGAAGCAGAGACATATTCGGAAGACATGTTTTGCGTTAAGTAAAGGGCCAGTCGCGTTGGGTGGATTACAGTCGCGTTATGCTTGTTATGTACAAGACAGAATAGCCTGATTTCTAGGTTTCGTCACTGCTCTGCTTAACCGTGTGTCTTCTAACGTGCTTAGAGTTCCCCCTCTAGCCCCTGTAAGCATAGACTGTGCCTTAAATATATCCGGTTCCCGAGCAAATAACGTAGCCGTCAACCAAGCAGCGACTGGCTGTGGCATGTCTACATCGCAGAGGTTTCACTCGGTCGGTTCTCTAGTATTAGTTTCTTAGTCTGCCTTTTACCGTAAACTTCAGCGTCAGCAGAGGACCGCGATAGGTTTTTTTGCATATGTCAACTCTGTTTGCAGGGGACTTGTCAAGACTCTCTGATTAAAAGAAAAAAAAGTTAAGAAGAACAGAACAGTGTTGTTGAACAAGCTAAACACACGTCACCAAAGACCTGATGCAAAATGCTGTAGCTGCCAGTGTCACAGCAGGATGGACTTTGAGCGTTTAGTTTAATCACAACAACGCAATCCACTTGAAGCGGATTTTAAATTTTGTATTAAAATCTTTTCAATTAAATAATTTAAATGACTAAAAAATGATGATAGGCGATTTTCATCATAAAAATGTTCTTGTATAAGGCCTAATATTTAAAATGTAATGCTCAATTTAGAATCTGGTTACACCAGTCTGTCATTTATCTTTTTTTTTTTCTTTTTTTTTTTTCTATAAATTTTGCTGTTTTTTATATTTTAATCGGCATGGCACATTTTGGTAACATTAGAAATTACATAAAATTACAATTATTTAGCACTTTTCTACTGATCATTCAAATGCTTTAATTATATATTTAATATAAGGGCTTTTTGGCCCATTGACACATTAAAATAAAAAAAATTGATTAAGTAATTGTTTTTATATTTGGAGTTTATTATTTGTTGTTGTAATATCATGGATTATTGCATCTTTAGCTTTTTCTGCAGCACTAGCTCTTGCTTTTTTAATTTTTTTTTAATTGATAATCCTTTTTTTTTCAATTTTGTTTTTTTCAACACGCCAGTTACAGTAAAAAAACTGGGAGCAGACTCTTATATTATATCTGTTTCAGTCTCAGTTGGAGTTGGATCTCAGGTCACAGCTCTGGCTAGGTTAAGGGCTCAGTAACGGGAGCCGAGAAACAAAAACCGTCCGGAATTTCCTGTGTGTTTGTCAGTCTCTGTATTTACAGAATAAAAGGATCATCTATACATAAACCCTGCCTTCTCTCTGCACTGCTTCCTTTTGCTCCCTCACTCCTTCTCTTCTTTTTTTTCCTCCCTGTCTCTCCAGGCTATTGCCTTGTTACCTTCCTGCCCCTAACTCCTCTCTCTCTCTCTCTCTCTCTCCCTCTCTCTCTCTCTTCTCTCTCTAATATCTCTTACTCATTACCCTCCTCCAAATAGGGGAAGGAAGAAACAAAAATACATCTGTCATAATAATAAACGTTTAGCTTTGGTAGCTTAGAATCAGGGTTCAATCCAAAAAAACCACATACCACCACATGACTAAGCTCACACACCCTTTCATGAAGTGGAGTCCCCCCCCACCGAGCGCCTGTTTCTTCTGCCTTTTCCATTTTCTGGTATCCTTTGTATTTTTCGGGGATTTACAACTCAAATTCCAAAGCATCCATCGACTCTCTTTTTCTAATATGTTGTTCGATAGTAAATTTGAAAAAACGTATTAGAAGCTCCTCCAAAATAATAAAAGTTTTAAAGGGTTTTTTTTGCAGTGATCCTATAGAAGAAACCATTTTGGTTCTTTAAAAAGCTTCAGTGAACAGCTTCTTGGAAGAGCCTTTGAAGAATCTAAAGAACTTTTTTCCACCATAAAGGAAGCTTTTGTGCTCTGGAAAGGTTCTGTGGATGTTGAAGGTTCTTCATGGAACCTAGGCCCACTTTAAACCTTGAGAAAACAATTAATCGGCGACATTCCACAGTCTTCGATGCAGATTGTGCCAAGGCCCACTTGAAACCGTAAGAAAACAATAAATCGGAGATCTTCCACGATGCAGTGCAGAGTCTCCGTTTGTTTAGCTGCGCAGCCTCATCCGTGCCATGTTCTCATCTCTACCATCTGGAAGAAGGTGGTTCAGGAGCATTCATGCCAAAACCACAGGCTGAAAAGGTTCCCTTCCTGTAAGCTGTCTGCCTACTCAATAACTGTCCGGCAAGCTTCTAATGGATGGTATTCATTCTCTCAGTGCTCTAACAGCACTTCAGACAAATCACCCATAGCCATTCATTTTTCTCTTTAATCCAAACAACCACTGCTGATCTGCAAGACACTATACATTGTCCATCTGTCTATTGTTTTATTTATCACCGCATGGGTCTGCATTTTTACGGACATCCTAGGCATTTGTCATGGGGATTTGTTTCTGTTTTATGTTATGCAGTAGTCGTACATTTAGCCAAATGCTTTTATTCTCTAGCATCGAACCGGTTGTTATATGTTGGTGGATAGTTAGTAAGAGTGTTGAAAGTAATAGAAGTGCACTCCTAACTCTAACTTTTTTTTAAAAAGTAGTTTTTTGTTTTTTTGTTGCAGTGGTATCTCGTAATTTATGATGAAGAACCTTTGGGCTTTAAAAAGCTTTCAGTGAACCTAGCTCTTGGAAGAGCCTAATGAAGAATACTAAAGAACCTTCCCTTTTTGTCCACCTATAGTCATAAGAACTTCTTTTGTGCTCTGGAGGAAAGGTTCTGTGGATGTTGTGAAGGTTATTCTCATTGGGAACCAAGGCCCACTTTTAAAACCTTTTAGCACAACAATTAACCGGAGACATTCCAAAGATCTGCGATCGATGCCAGAATCCAATTCGCCGTCCCACAAATTATTTGCTATTCAAGTGACATCATACCAGCCATTATGTAATCAGTGATTCTTTGGTGCCCAAGAACAATTTGTGGTTTAGTCTGCGCAGCTCCTCATCCGTGCCATGTTTCTTGCAAGCTCTAGATCCCATCTGGGGACCGAATTCTGAATGGGTGTTGGTTCAGTTGAGGCCATTCGTATGCGCCAAACCACGAGTCGCTGAAAGAAAGGTTTTCTTCTGCTAGCTGTGACGGGGCCTCTTCACGTACTCACTAAACTGGCACCGGTTCAAAGCATCTACTGGATGGCTGCGTATCATTCTCTCAGTGCTCTAACCAGCACTTTCAGACCAACTAGTTACGATAGCCATTCATGTCTCTCTTTAATCATCACAAACACTGCTGATTGCAGACACTATATACATTACAGAATTCTGTCTAATTGTTGTTTTATTGATGCACAGCATGGTCCTGCATCTATAGTCGGATGTAACTACGCTTAGGCAGTTGTCACTGAGAGATTGTTTCTGATTTGTATGTTATGCAGTAGTTTATGTCGTCATTAGCGAAATGCTTGTATTCAAAAGCAAGGAGTTTCGTGCAGCTAACCTTGTTTGTAAGTAAACTTATCGTTGGACTCACAGGGCACAATGATGACTGATAGCTTTTCTTTTATGACTATGTAGTTGTCAACGTGTCATATTCTTATTATTATAAAAAACGTAATAATAATAATGTTTTTTAATATATAAAATATTAATATATCTAGTAGAGTATGATTATGATACTATATTATTATTATCTTTTCTATTTATATATAATCTATATTTAGATCCAATATAGTGAGCACATGTGACACTCTAATTCCTAGACCTATCCAATTAAATACTGACCTCATCATCCGAGGTTGGATCATAGGAATTATGTAGACTGATAAACACTGTTCATGTTTCGCGGCCTGCAGTTTCATTTAAAAGCAGACTTTATGATGATTATCAGAGATAAAAAATCGTACTAATTCAACTGTCGATTATTCTGTCCTTGATAATTGCGTGATGTTATTAATTTCAAGCTTATCACAATTTACACTGAATGTGTTGTTTATACCATTGTTTTCTATCCAACTGCTTAACATAGCACATTATTTTTTTTATATGAAAAAATAAACAAGCTGAAAAGCACGTAATCTAACGTGAAATAAAAACTTTTTATAGTTTTATAGTCCTTTCAGAAGTTAGTAATCGCCTCATACTGTTCATTGACTATACATTGCGGGATGGTTTACTGCTTTCAATTCATAAAAAGTAAAAATATGAATGGTTATTTACAATTTCTATACTGATAATACGGAGAATTAATAGCTAACATAGGGATAATATGAAGATTCAAATAGATGAAAAAACCCCTCACTGAGATAACATGAGGAGAATAGAGAAAGAAAAAAAAAACACCACGTTTAAGCCCGATGAGACTACCATTAGTGCTGACTGATTTGACAGCTTACTGAACAAGCTAGCGGCTGGTTGAAACGAAAGATTAACATAGAATAGCTCAGTACATGCAATTTTATAACTATGGCATCGTCATTAATAAATGAGATTGACAACTTAGATGTTACGCTATGATATAGAAATGTGATTAATTGTGACAGACCCTACGTGCTGTCATTCAGTCCATTTTTGTTTTGTATTGTGATTTATTAATGCCACACAATTAGTCGATTCTAAGTAAGAGCTCTTGATTGTCGTACAGTAGTAAGAGGCTAGAATCATATAAAGTCGTAATAGTAGTTAAATTATTGATATTGAGTAATGTAGAACTGTGCATGTTATGATACGTTATTCTGCTATTGAGTGTATACTCACAGTAGTTTTAATAGTATGTACAGCGGTAGTTTATGCTCATGAAATTGCTCTGCAGCCTGTGTTTCTGCTAGTGTTCCAGCGAACTTATATCTAAGTTCATAAGTAGTGCTGGGCTAGAGGGAACGTGGATTGAGAGCGCAGAGAACATCTTGTGATTTGTTGAGTTTGTGTGTGAAGAAGCCAAATGGGCTTGTACAACCCTTCATCCTGAAATATTTCTCCCCAGGGTTTATTCAGACACAAATTATGATGACTTCACTCAGATCCCATGCATGCTCCTCAATTCTGCTGCTGTTATGTGGAAGATGGAAACGACTGTTTTAATCCCGGTCGGGTTTGTCAGGCTGTTTGCACTGGTTCATAATAAGTTGTGGGTGGAATATCACACTGTCAAGGATCGCCCTCCTTGGAGGCAACGATATGTGTTTCCTAAGTCTACATTCCCTTTAGGCTTG
Organism: Cyprinus carpio; assembly: GCF_018340385.1. Taxonomy (NCBI): domain Eukaryota; kingdom Metazoa; phylum Chordata; class Actinopteri; order Cypriniformes; family Cyprinidae; genus Cyprinus; species Cyprinus carpio. Next base: position 28,757,402 of record NC_056599.1, on the reverse strand, counting down.
TGCACATATTCTTTTTTTTCTCTTTTTCGACACTCAGTACCTGGTATTACATCCTCAGCTAGGTAAGTGACAAATTGATATTTGGATGCTTTTCCAATCGCGGTTCCTTGGCAGGTGCTGCAGATCCTGGTAATATCAAACTGTTTATTTTTTAACATGCTTTTCGGAGAACATGAAGCCACTGCTGCCAAGTTTACCCTTTATATAACACTGATCTATTTTACATTGTTACAGAACTTCTAACAGTTTTTGACAGCATGCTTACCTTATGGAAATTATGTATGTCACCCCTTGAGTATGTCATTGATGTTCAGAAAAGTCTCCGCAGGGTCTCCAACAGTCTAACTCTGCTTGTCTAAACTGATTTTGTTTTCAAAGTAGGAGAAGGTCCGAGGTTTGTTTTTGGAGTTGATCCCATTTCCCATTTCCCTGCTTTTAGAAGTACTCGTTTGGAAACACACACAGCTGTGTTTCTCGGTCTCGGTCTCTTTCTTCAGGCTCTTTTTTTTCTCGGTCTCTTGTTTCTTTCGCTTCTGATTTTTCTTTTCTCTCGACGTTGTAGGTTGTAACCTTGCATTCCCTCCCTGCACCGATAGATGAGAGGGTGCACGAACTAGCTGAGAGAGACAGAATGAAACGATATGTTGAGCACGTGAATAGGCTAGTAAAGTGGCTATATCGCAAGTCTGATAATAACTATCGAGGGAAATGCGACTGGTGTTATGGAGGATCGATGGCTGCAGCGGGTTTGGCACCTCTTCTGCCGGCTCGCTTTTGCTTTTATGTTGCACTCTCCTCTAAGCCTCTCCTTTCTATGTCCTTCTCCCGAGAACAACTAAACAATCCATAGTATAAGTCACATAACAATATATGTAGTCAAAGATCTACTGTACTGTGAGTAGATCATGGTAGCAGCTTTAGTAGTGTGTATTTTTTCTAAAGATGGATTGAATGTGAAAGTGTGAAGTGTGCATGACAATCAGGAAATTTGGGGGAATAAGATGAAGCAATAATGTGTGTCTCAGTACAGTAAAACGAGGCTAAAACAACCAAATGTACTCGTGATAGATACTGAGATGGGGGGGGGGGGGGGAAAACTCAAGTGACACTTGTTGTAAAGTTTTGGACGACGCAGTAATTAATTTAGACAATGCAGGACTCGTATAATGTTTGCCAATTTGTACCTGCCTGCTCTGCTACAAATCATCGTGAACCTAGTCTACACAGACCAATAACATATGTTTACAAAGCCCTACACTCATCCCTGATGTCTACAGATATCATCAGTCCTTCAGTCACGTTATCAATAAAATGTAGCTAATAAGGTGCCATGCAGTATCATTATGCAGTAGTTTATTTATTTTGCTTTGTTGCTTATTACGATATATTAACGATTTTGACTGCGTCAGTCCTATGCTTTACATATATTTAATTCAGAGAAGAGGATGCATATAGTTATAGTACATTTGTCATGCAGAGTAATGCAATTGTAAGTAGTGGAGGACATTTATAGGATAGTGTACCATGAACAGGACATAGTACGGTATCTATGTTATGTGAGTAAATTGATAATCAATCTAGTGGATGAATCATGAGAAAATAATTAAGGGAGGCACGCAGTTTCTTGTTCCCCCCCCATCTAAAATATTAAGTGAGCACATGTTTTCAAAAACAGGGAAAGTCAGCATCATCATACAGAGTATCAATAATGATTTTTCTGAAGGATGTTGTGATATCAGCTGAAGACTGGTCCTGTCAAGGTAACATAGTAATTATGCAGAAGATGCATTCATGACTTTGCATATCACAGTACAATTGTAGAACTTAAATTTTAACAAATATAGGTCAAATTAGAGAAAAGTACGTTATTGTTAAGCTTGTATTTAATAAAAGTGATGACACAATATTAGCAGGATGAATGTTTTAGACCACGGGGGTTAATCTTTGATAACAAAAATTGCAGTCCTTGGCGAATATTGAGCATCCTAAGGAGAAATTCTTTAAATAAATAAATAAATTAATAATGTGTATATAGAAGACAAAGAGAGACGCATCCACAAGCGCACTGATGGGTGCAGCTATGTATGAAACGTCGGGATAAATTGTGTGTGCTCACCACAGAAGAGAGAATAATTGGGGCCAAATGTCTAGCATGCAAAATCAGGGCACAGTTTGCCTGTCGGGCTTTCTCTCTTTGGTTTTTGTAAATTACTATCTTATTTAGCAGTCAGAGACCTAATGTTGTGTGCTTCCAAAACCAAAGCAGTGCCCCGAAGATAAAAAAAAAAAAAAAAAAAAAAAAAAAAACGTTAGATGAAAAGTTTCCAACTGGCAGGGGCTAATATTTTTACCATAGAGAGAGACAGCACAAGCATTATGAAAGGGCCAACACATACAGAATATGATAACATGAAACTGCGGTATTTCCCCTCAACAATTACCTTTATTTTTCTTTTTTTATTTATTTGATTTTTTATTTACCTGGTAATTAAATACAAGCACATGTTTTACAAATTGAGCAAGGCAAAAGTCAAAGCAGCATGGCACGCGTTATGTGGTGGGATATGTTTTGAAGGCGGACTTTGTGCTTTTGCTAGTGTTGAAGTGATATAAGACGTCTTGTTTTTGTTGTAACCTATTAATCGAGGTGGTGGTGAAGAGATGAAATCAAAAGGAGTTTGCTTCTTATTTACCTGGTCAAGGGTAATAATATTATACTAGGATTGAAAATAGGCGGAGCCTCAAAAAGCGCAGTTTTGGTCCGTGCAATGGAAATTGTGTCCCTGTAGGTATCAGTCCTTGTTTAGGTTTAAGTGTCAATGTGGGGTTAAGAAGCGCATTTTATAAAAACCTTTGATACAATATCTTAGGCTGGAAATCAAACATCTGATTTTCCTTCCATATTGTATGATTTCACGATTATCAGGATATCTTTGTAGCACTACTGTCAGTGTCTAGGTACAATAAGCTTGCCTGGTTCTCTCTCTCCAGCTGCGTCTCGTCATCTCTCATGTCTTTTCTGGAACAGGCAGCACATAACAGTTATGGAAAAGGGATGACAACCTACAGGACTTATCGATGAATCTAAGGATGCACTTTTGGGGCGCGTTTTTCCATACGTAAGACATAGCCGAGCACAGGGACCGTGCCTACTGGGGGTCGAAGCATCGATGAGATCGCGAACCAGTGTGATTCAACTCTACATCTCTCCCTCCTGCTGGACAGGTGACCCCAGCTGTCCAGCTGTGAAATGGGTGACCCCGCGGGGGCGGCTCTTCAACATTTGGCTCCTCCTCCTAGCCGGCTGCCTGGGTACAAGTTTCATCACAGGCATACATGAAGCACATTTGGGGAGAAAGTCTAGCCACTGGGCGTGTTTCGCTGCGACTGACAACAGACGAGCCTCCGCGATGATGTCCTGCGGTGGGACCTGAGACCTGCAGCAAGATCTTGGAGATACGTGAAAATTACTTGCTGCTGCCCTCCCGCAAAATTAGGGGCTACCTCAACACCGGCAATGTCTCGGCTGCCGCGCTCCCCTCCTGCAAGATCCCCTTCCCAAAAGTCTCTGTGGCGAGTCCATGACAATCAAGATCTTTGCGGCCAAGTCATACCGAGGTCAGCACATTAAAAGTTGTTGTTTCTTTCACTCTTTCTCTCACAATTACACAATATCAGTAATTTGCCAGTCCACTGGGAATTGCATCCAGTCAGCATTTATTTGATGTTTAATATACATTACCTTTCAAAATTTTTGGGGTTGGTAATGATTTTTTAATGTTTTTTGGAAAAGGAAGTCTTGTCAGCGCACTCACCAAAGCTGGCAACTTATTTTTTATTATCATCATAATACTGTACCAGCAAAAACAGTGTTTATTGAAAACAGTTGTGTGCTGCTTAATATTTCTGCGGAAACCATGATGCATTATTTTACGGATTCCATGCTGGGCTAGAAAAGTTCAGAAGAGCAACAGCAGCATTTATTTGAAATAGAAATATTTTGTAACATTATTATGTGCTTTACTTTCTCACTTGTGATCAATTTAATGAGTCTTTGCTGAATAAAAGCATTAATTAAAAAAAAAAGAAAAAAGAAAACAAAAGAAGGAAACAAACTTTTGAAGGGTCCTGCCACTTGTTTTTGTTTTAACTTGCTGTCACACTGATATTTATTTATTCCCCCCCATTTTACCCCTCATTGATGCACTAGTGTTATTGAAAATAGGGAAATAAATGATAATGAGAAAAGGATCAAGAAAAGATTGATTAAAAGAAAGAAAGAAAGAAAGAGAAATAAATGATAAAGAAAGAAAAGAAAGAAAAGAAGGCAAGGAAGGTAGTCCGTAACAGAGTAAAGGATGTTTAAAATAGGCCACATGTCCTTTTGGACCTCAGTGTGATATTTAGTCTAGGGTTTTCCGCGTTGTGGTATGTTTTTTGCCAAGGGCAACTCTAAATTTGTCTCGCTGATTTGGCTACTCACCAAAAAAGAAGCCAATTAAAAAGTCTGGCGAGTGTTTGTATATAGTGCCTGAGTCCCCAGTCGTCCCGCTCAAGAAAGCTCTGGGTAGAGTCCGCCACCATCAGACCAATCTGGTGGCTCATAAGTGACTACATTTATTTCTGAAATCACAGACAGTCATCGCTCCAAAAGTAGTTAATTTGTGGTTATAGATATTCCACAATGACCTGAGGACTTTTTTGTAATGCTCAGGAAGATTCTTTCAGAATGAACTAGGTTTCATTTATTTAACATTACTGATGGACATTGTGGTTTTTATATGTAGGGCTAAGATCCATTACATTTGTAAAAATTTCATGATGTTTTGGTTATGTTAACGTTTCCTTGAATGTTTTGCATTCTTATCTGCCTAATGTTGATAGAGCAATGTACAAAAATACTCTTGAGAGTGTTTCCTGCACTGTTATGCACTATGATTTGCGGGTGTGCTTTGAATGCTAATGAATGCTAAATGCAAAGTGATTTTTTCGGGCTCTGGTGGTAAGATGCATTACATTTGATGGGATTCCTAGGAGTGCCACAACATAATACAAAGAGAATAATTCAACAACCTCTTTCTATCGTAGCGTGCCTAGTGTCTTCTTGCTGGTTGGGGCATGCAAAAACAAGCATACAGCAAGACCACTATAGTCTCGATTCATGAACAAATGACAACTTATGAAGGCAATTCTTCTGAATGAATCCTTCTCCACCTCATGATTTATTTTGTTTATGTGTAATTAAGACTTAAAGTGATGGTTCAACCCCAAAATGAAAATTCTGTCATTAATTACTCACCCTCATGTCACATGGACTATTTTATCGACTTACTTACAACCTTTCTGAGCATTGCAAATGTGTGAATCGGGGCTCCCTCGAGAGTAAAGCTCAGAAACCTCTCAGGTTTAGCAAGTAAACTGAATTCGTGCTCTCTGCCAAGTGTCGCACATGTAACAAGGGCTTTTAGTGGCGGCAGTGTCGACACATGAGACATCGCATGCAAAAAAAGGCACCAATGCATAGACGACACATAAGTCGTCGACTCATGAAACTGGGTGGCAAATGACTCTTGGGGGGGGGGGGGAGTCATGCGTTATTACACACTACTTTATTCTGTGATGATTCTCTATACTCCAGTGCCAACATCTTTCATCCGAGCTCGATTCAGTGAGCTTGTGACTATTATCGTGATTGGATCTATAGAGATCTTAGTGTAAATCTAAGACGGACTTGTAGAGTGTCGTACAGTAACACGCCCGAACGAACATTTTTGGAACGTCACAGAGATACAAGTGGCGTAGCATGATAGAGGGGTGCCGATGGGGGGTCAGACATGCTGGCCTCAAAACTCTAGAAATGTGCATGTGTCGTGCTAGGAGCCATTGTAAAATATGCCGTCTGCGGTACACTCGACCTGTATGCATGTTGGAGACTGTTATACAATCGCGGGGCTCGTAGCTTTGGTGCATAGAGACATTACCTTAGGATCTGAGCACGCTTGTCGCACGGTGTATAAGCGTCTGTGTGTACACAAATCCAAGGATGTAACAGCACAGGGGTGCTAGTCCACACATGTCGCTGCTACCCTCAGCCGGTATAATGCATGATTTATTGCTGGAATGGGACAGCACTCGCCTCTGAAGGGCGAAGATAGAACACGTCGTATATACTCGGAGACTCTAGGCTGTTCTGAAATCGTACAACTACGTTGAACACGTCGGGTCAGTAGGGCTGTACAGATAAATGTTCATCATTTAGGTGACCGGCGACTACGTTTTTGGGTACTAGCTTAGGACGATCTCTATGCGTATGAAGTGGATATAAAGCTGATTGGTTATATTTATATGATATGCATAGTTATACATATATACTATCCACATAGAGGACAAAGAATCATGGCTTTAAAAAAATACCGGTATCATATAAAGCTATATACCATTCGAATCATCTTTCGATGCATTAAAATATTTTCTTTCATCCGCTGAATGTACTTCTCTGTGTAAATTAAATATCTACCCACTCCTTAACGAATTTAGTTACAACAAAATAACATTTTGATTAACAAAAATTCTTTGGTATACACATCTTCTAAACATACAGTAAATAATTGGAGTACAATATTTTATTTAACTCATAATTGTATAATATTTAAAATATTTCACTTGGGACATTATTTTTATAGCATTTTTTGTGTAGGATACATAGTTCCTTGGGGATTACCGGCTTGCTTGCATTACCTGCTCTGCCACACATTTCAAAACTGTACCACCACCAATCCAAAGAATTAACACAAAAATGTGAAATGCCTCGACAATCTCTTGCAAAATGAAGCACTGACATCACAAAGATCACAAACACAATCTCAAAATCAAAACATGTCTTATGTTGCATCATTTTATATTTTTGCTTATATAATATATTACAAAACCTTAAAGCTCTCTTTCCTGAGCTCCTATACCTTTCTGTGTACAAGATTGCAAAGTAATCGGCATAGCGGTGTTGAAAAATTAGCCGGCCAAACACAAAAAAGCAGATGAAAGAACCAAACTTTGTTTTTTTTACTGTAAGCATATGTTGTTGGGAATACAACATTAGATTAAAAAGAAAGACCAAGGAAAATATATCATGCCATGTGTAGTTGTGTAGATGTTAAGCCTATTCTAACAGCCATGATTGGTGTGGGTAAAGCAATGAGTGTTTGTACATGTGAGTGTTTAGTGTGCTAGGCAGACTGGAGTGAAATTAGTAAGTGGGCAATTTTATTGGGTTGTGTTTGGTATTTAAAATAAATCAGGGATACTTTCCTTGTTGAACATTTTTGTGTGGTACCATACGGAATTGTGTTGTGTTTTTGTCAAAATAATGTTTTGACAATTTCAGAATTGAAAAAGTAAAGATAAATTGCCAAGTAAATTATTTTGTTGTGTGAGCAACGTGTTGAAAAAAAAAAATGATTAAGAACTATCAGAATTTACTGTTCACAGATTCGTTAGGAAACAGAATCATTAGGTGGAAATGGCAATTTCAATTAAAACCATGGGAACTGTTCAAACTGGCATTTCAGGCAAGCAATCCTGACTGAAATTCCACAGCCATGATATTCATCCCTCTTCTTTCCTCTTTAGTATTTCTCTTACCTTTTACTGTTTTGCATCAAATGGTCTCAGTCTGAGAGTCGCTTCTGGAGAGTTCCTGACAGAAAGTTGCCACTGATATGTGCCAACACAGAGTTGTTTTTATGCTTTTTTGTGTGTGTGTGTGTGTGTGTGTGTGTGTGTGTGTGTGTGTGTGTGTTGTGTGTTTGCGCATACAAGAATGAAACTGCGTAAGTTCTGAAGTTCAGCTGAGGGAGGTGAAGCTTTAATTTTTGTTATGTGTGTATGTGCTTCTACTTTTGAACCACAGCTCTGAACTACAGCATTAATCAGGCACAGAAGAGTAACACAACTACACAGAGTTCCCTCTCTCCCCAGTCTGACATGTACTCTCTGTTTTTCCTACATAAATCTCCTGCTTTCAGCCTAAAAACTTCTTCTATGTCTCGAGTCAATTGGCATCATGTTGTTTCATGTCTCAGTCTAGGCGAGGGCTCGGCTTCTGCGAGAAGAGGTAGTTGAGTACCGACTGACAGAAAGTTGGCCACGTCAGCATGATAGGAACTGACGAGTACGAATCCTACGACACGACTAATTAGATTTTTGCTGTGATTTTTTTTTGTGACACGTGGTGTGTGTGTGTGGTGTGGATTGGGGGGGGGGGGGCGCATGCACAGTAATGACCTACGGCGATATACATGGCTTCGAAGTTCAGCGAGAGTGAGTCTTTTGGATGTTGTCATGTGTCCTACTTTCCCATGCGAGGCTTCTGAACTACAGTCAAGCAGGCAGAAGAGTAAGCCCAACTACGATACACCTCGCTTCCAGTCCTGACTGTACTGCTCACTGTTTTCTTCAAGAGAAGGGGACCTACATGTTAATCTCCTTGATTCTCGAGTTATTGTCCTTAAGTCTAGCACACCGACGTTCTGTCCTTGCAAAACTCCCCGCACAAAAAAAAAACCCACTTTCGAGCGGTTTGCTCGTAGTCTATATAGACTGAGAGCTAATGTCTGTAAGCGAAAAAAAAAAAGCAACAGCGATGATATTTCCGAAATCGATCCAAGCGATCCAGGTGACTCATCCGAAAGCGAGTAGAGTCGTAGATCTTATACGCTGTCACTCACCTAGCGGTCTGTCTGGCGGTCAAAAGGAGGCGAGCGTGTTTAGAAGGAGGTATGCGCTGAAGCAACGAGAGGTCGCGTCTTACCCTGGTTTGAGAACACTGGGAATACAGACAGGAGCTACTAGAGTCCAGGCGTGTCAGAGGCACGGTGGATCACCATTCCTACTATCTAGCTGTCGGATCAGATGCTAGCATCAGTATGGCAGCAGCAGACTCTATCTATCTAAGTTCTATCTTCACCTAGCTACACTAATCTATCTGTACTACTATTCTATGGCTCTGGCAGTCTGTCGTCTATGCTGTCGATCTATCTATCCTATCTATCGTATCTACTATCTATCATATCTATCAGTACTAGTCATAGCTATTGCTATCTACCTACCCTGTCTACCTGTCTGTCTGTCTGCTGTCTTCTGTCGTCTGGCTGTCTGTCTGTCCTGTCTGCTGTCTGTCGTCTGTCGTCTGGTCATCTGTGCTGTACCGTATGTATTATGTATGTATGTATGTCTTTCGTTCGTCTGTCTGTCTGTTCTGCTGCTGGTGTTCATGTCTGCCGTCGTCTGTCCTGTCCTGTCGTCTGTCTGTATGTCTATCTATGTCCCCCCCCCCCCCCCGTAAAAAAGATCCTGTTGATGTCCTGTAACTGTATATCTGCTGTCGTGTACTGTATGTCTGTATGTCGGGTTGTCTGTTCATATCTGTGGTCTGTTCTGTATGTATGTCTTATGTCTGGTCTTGTCGTCTGTCTGGAGGTCTTTCTGGGGCGTGTGTATGCTGTCTGGCTGTCTGTCGTCGTCTGTATGTACTGTATGTATGATGTGCTGTCTCGTCTGTCTGTCTGTATGTCTGTATTGTCTGTATGTCTGTCTGTCATGTATGTATGTCTGATATGTATGGATTCTAGTATTGTATGGGTATTGCTGTCTGTCTGTTACAATCGTCTGTCTGTCGGCATGCGATCTATGTCTGCTTGTCTGTCTGTCGTGTCGTCTATGTCTGTCTGTCTGCTTGTGCTGTATGTATGTATGTATGTATGTCTGTCTGGCTGTCTGTCTGTCTGACTGTCTGTCTGTCTGTTGTATGTACTGTCTGTTGTCGTCTCGTCTGCCGTCGTGTCTGTCTGGTCTGTCTGTTGTCTATTCTGTCTGTCGGGTGTCTGCTGTCTGTCGTCCTGTCTGGTCTGCTCTGTCTGTCTGTCCTGTCTGTCTGTCTGTATCTCGTCGTGCTGTCTGTCTGTTCTGTACCTGTATGCTGTCTGTCTGTCTTTGTCTGTCTGTCGTCGTCTGGATGTCGTAGTCTTGTCCTGTCTGTCTGTATGTCTGTCTGTTCTGTCGGTGATCTGTCTGTCGTCTGTCTGTCTGTCTGTCTGTCTGTATGTCTGTCTGTCTGTCGTTAGTCTGTCTGTCTGTATGCGTCTGTCTGTCTGTTCTGTCTGTTGTTCTGTATGTCTGTTCTGTACTGCTGTTCTGGCTGTATGTGTCTGTTGTCTGTCTGTGCTGCTCGTCTGTTCTGTCTGTCTGTCGTCTGTCCTGTCTGTCTGTGGTCTGTCTGTCTGTCTGTCTGTCTTGTATGTCTGGTTGGGGTCTGTCTGATCTGTCTGCTGTCTGTCTGTCTGCGTCTGTTCTGTCTGTGCTGTCTGCTTCTGTCTGTCTGTCTGTTGTCTAGTCTGTCTGTCTGCTCTGTCTGTCTGTCTGTCTGTTGCTTGTCTGGTCTTGTTTGTGCTGTGTATGTCTTTGTTGTCTGTCTGTCTGTCTGTATGGTCTGTGTCTGTCGTTGTCTGTCTTGCCTGTCGGTCTGCGGTCTGTCCTGTCTGTTGTTGTCGGTCAGTCAGTTTGACATTTTGTTTCCTTATGTCCGTCCAACACGTCTGACCAAATGAAAACGTAGTTTTTTATCACCATAAACTGCCAGGTTTACATTGTTACCGAGTCTGAGATAAACTGCTTTGATGGGTGAGAATGGACTACTTGATACTAAAACAAACCCCCCCCAACTACATACGCAAGCCGTAGACAGCAATAAAATGTACATCTGTTTTGTTTCTTCATGGATAACACTACGGTCCCTCTCCTCTCTTACATTTACATTTATTAATTTGCAGGATGTTTGTATACCATGTTTAAGACTTTGTATTTAGCATGATCTGTCTTTCCTGGTAATCTGAATTCCTTCTAGAAGTTATGGCCTTATATGTTTCTCTGCGTCTTAGTCCTTCTTATCTAATAGAATCATACACAACACCAAAGGAACTCTCTCTCGACGGCCAGCCACATGCTACTCTGGCACTTCCCCGTTCCTGTATGATGGCCATGGTGTCCACAGCTGCACCCGCGTGGGCAGGGAGGGATGAGCTTTCCACTGGGTGTGCCCACTACTCATGATTATGGAACGGGGACCAACGCTGGGGCTTCTGCCCATGAAAGAGGGGAGTGAATCCAGCTGATGCTGCTCACAGTCACTCATAGAAATGACCTCTGTTAAATATTCAGAACATTCTTACATCACTGTCTGGAAGATAGAATGTGAAAATATCTGTACATCATAGAGCACACTTTCAGCTCACTAAAATGCATATCTACTCGTCTGTCCAAAGGGACTCACTTGTGAGTACGTTTTGGGGACCTAAACCCTTTGATGGATAACTTTTACCAGTTAACTATTCGATGGGGTGGGTGTTGAGCCACGCTGTCCTGGAGTGAAGTCACGGCCCAGCATGCCAAACAGCAGGGAAGCAGCCCTGCTCAGCAGCACTAAAGGCGAAGAACAAATCTTTATCAACGGTGAGAGATGGAGGGATATTAAACATGGTGTACAATTCATTAAGCATTAAACATGGTAATTAACACATTAAAATTTGTTTCTGCAAAGGGATTAAAATGAAAAGGATTCTGGTAAATGCAGAACGAACTAGACCGAACTTTCTGCTCTCGTTTTTGTTTAAACCTCAGGTTGGAATTTGTTTATGAAGTGTAGTGGGGTCTTGTAGGCTTGCTAACTGGGTAACAGCGTCAACCTGTGGTTGGGCCGGAATGATTTAGATCTCAATGGAGGCTGGCAGTGGGATGACCTCCCTCCGCCCCTCTCACATATCTAAACTGGGAAACGGTGCAGGACACGATTCCAGTACAGCCCCCAGTCTCATCTGGACAAACCACGACCCACGTGGACATCTGAATCAGTCTATACTGTATATTAGAAAAAATTTAGGCAAAAAACCGGTACCAAATTTATAAACTTTAGCTAACTTTACGCTTTCGGCTAATTGAATTCATAATAATTTAATTCTAGACAACTGGAGCAGTCTGCAGTCATATTTTTGTATAATGACAGCTGTTTAATTTGAATTTAATGTGTCTTTTAGCTCTCTTCATAATTTTCTTTCTTTCTTCATCTCACATAAGCAAGTTAAATTATTATCAGCGGCTGATCAATGTCCCTGCCTTTTTTGTAAATTACTTCTATATCCATTTGATTTATTTATTTATTAAACTGCTGATTCACATTTATATTATTATTTATTTATTCACGTATTTATCATTTGTTGATTTTGCATTATATGCCCTCTGATTATGACCAGTGATCAAACTCATAAGCCAGTCCTTTTCTTCTTACATCTAAAAACAACTATTTTTACATTAAGACCCGTCAGTGTTCTTAGAGCTCATTTGCTTTTAGGACGGACGTATTTTATCTGATTTATCTCACGGAGGTGTGTGTTGTAGAAATGCCAAGCTATGACGAGGAGGACAACGGAACTGTGGAGTGATTCGGCACCGAATTTTTCTCAGGGCGGCTGGCCAACGTACCGGGAACTTGCTCAGTGATGCTCTGCCTTACATTTGCAAGAAGAAACGAAGCCCACATTGCACACTCGAACCCCCCCTTACACCCAGGTATGTTGTGGAAGTGGTGTGTGCACATTTTTGGCTTGTGGTTAACATATAAATGTACAGAGCATTGTTATCCCACTCTGGCTTAACCACTTATAACTTTAAAATGATTAAATATGACTTGGATTTATTTCAGAGGTAAACGCTTGTCGTTACACAGACCATTGCATTTGAGTATCTTGCCCCATAAATTGCATTGTTTTTCATCCAGCAAGCCGAGAATTTTAAGCTTTTTGTAGACTTCTGCTGATGTACCTGAAAGAGTCTGGTTCAGTCAGGAGGGCTCTTGAGGATCTCACCTGTGTCTGTGTGTGAAACAGACTGCCTGGGAGAGATGGGCGGAGTACTGGTCGGGTACCAGTGTGATGTAGGCTGGCAAAACTTCCAGGGCGGGCTGCCTATAGGCTGAACTCAGAACAAACATGGACTGAGCTCTCTCTCTCCGCCCACAAAAAAACACAGTGTCCAACAGTATGATGGCTAACGTTCTGTTAGCATCCACACACCCCCTCCCAGAGCTTGAAATCATCATCACTAAGCATATGAAGAAAGGTTCCACATGCAAATTCAATGGTACAGAAACTTGTTTGCTTTGCTTCAGTATTTTTGTTCTTTCTCCCCAGTGAAAAACGAAACTGCTTTTTTCTTTACTGGCGCATAAACCTCATTCAATTTTAAAAATAACAGCCATTTGCTAATGGGGTAAAAGTAAACTGAAATTCACGATATTTTCTCTGGCAACAAGTCAGACATTTGGCAACATCCTCTGCAATGTTTTCGTCGTCCTGTCTTTTAGATATAGAGGAGTTATGGATTGGTCTAACATGAATACAGACAATGCAGATGAACTTTGAATGGACGGATCGCACTCCAGTCATCTATCTCTTCACCTTAACTTGCATCCATTTGAACCCAACATTTATTCGAAATGTAAAATGAGGATTGTGTCATCACCATCTGTGGGCCTGTGAGTAGTAAAATATAAATATATATGCCTATAAATATATTCGTGCAGTAAGTTTGGGATCATAGCTCTTTTCTGTTTTTAATAGTACACATGTGGTTTGTGATAATTATTCATTTTGAGATATCAATAATTTACATTTATGCATTTGGCAGGACACTTTTATTCAAAGCACAGAACACAAGAGGAAAACAAAAACAAGTTGTTAAGGAGGCCATAAAAATCTTTTTACCGGTTTATTGGACAGCAACTTTAGAACACCAAGCCATAGAAGAGGAGAAATTCAGCATGAAATTTTTTAATAAATTTGTGTATTTATTCACATTAAAAAATTGATTGAAAAATGTCAGTAAAACAGTTATAATTTTACCAAAGATTTCTATTTGTTTAAATAAATGTATTTTCTTTTAGACTTTCTATGCCTCAAAGAATCCTGAAATTGAATGTCTCATCGGTCAGCACAAAATGTGAAGACAGCACAACTGTTTTCAACATTGATATAATAAGAATGTTTCGTGAGTATCAATCTACAATGTTAGAATGATTTCTGCAGGATCATGATGCCACTGAAGACGTGTAGTAACTTTGTCCCTCACAGGAATAAATTTCATTCAAAATAATACACAAAAATAGAAACAACACAGTTGTTTTTAAATTGAAATATTTTACAGTATGTGTACTTTACTAATGGATTTTGAAAATAAAACACAGACTTGTTAAAATAATCATAAGGGACTTTAAGGCCAAGTCAAAAACCCCACACTTTTAAACCAATACTGTAGAACAAAGCTTGTCAAGAAAATATAGTGCAAAAAAATACATTAATAAAACGTATAAAACATAATTTGGCAAAAGTTATAATTACAGGGTGAAAATAGCCAGACCTGTTTTTGAGGAGGTTTTGTGAGGACTGAGTTAAAGGTACAGTGCAGTTAATGCCAAGTATGTGTTTGTAGCAAACCTTTAAACCCTTTTCAAACTGGTCAGAATGAAGGTACTTGAGATATGAACAACTCTTCTGCTCTCCTTTATATACTTTGTAATTAAGGACAGTGTTCCTAAAAGGTCTAAATTTATGGCAGCTCCCATAATGATAACCCCTCATTACAGTATGTGTGTGTGTGTTTGTAGGAGGGCCTCTGGAGTGATAGCCCCATTGTAATACTCGCGGCCCTCGATCTGGTAAGAAAACCAGCACAGAAGTCTGTACCGAACTGGATAGGAGGGACACGGCCTGGGCAAACAGGGTAAATCACTCGTGGTTTTCAACTCTGTTGCCTTCCCTCCTTATGTTTCATATCATCGTTGTCATTCGTTCCTTGTGCATTATTTTTAATCCCTTAATTACGCCCTTCTTTTGTTTTGTGTATGCAGCTCCTGCATTTTTCTGTTTGTTACTTCTGTTATCGCTGGAGTTTCTCCCCCCCTCGCGCACATAACTTTCTGTTGCCGCTTTCCCCTTCCCTCTCGCAAATAAAGCTCTCTATTCACATTCGCTGATGTGGTCATTGCTTTAAAAACTCGCAGATAAGGTGGTCAGTATACCCAGGAGCCTGGACCAAAAGCCATACACTAAACCAGAGGAGGTCCTGACTCACACACACTATGTTATTCAGAACTCAGAACTGTTTGCTAACCGCGGACAAAAAGTTTTGAGGTCATAGACCAAGGTTACTCTATAGCAAGCACACCGAAACAAACATTGCAATAATTGGTTCCCTTTCATTCTTATTGCCTTACGTATGTCATATATCCGTGCACCCCAATTCTCCAGATTCTACAGCAAGTCAGCTCTACATGAAACCGTTTCTTTTTTGTTTGAAATGAGATGTTGTTGTTACCCACCCCATTGCCTGTGACCCTGGTAATAAGCATTCGTCTAAATAAGGAGCTGTGACCCTGTGATGCCATCGCCTAGGTCAGAGGTCAGAGGCTACTAGTGGAATACCCTAAAGCCTTAAAAACAGTCTGCTTGCCTGAGTTACTTTTTCCTAAAGAAAACTTCGTCTCATCTATGCCCCCCCCCCCCCAAAGCCAGGGTGCTTTGGGTTGCCATGATGTTGCTGGTTTTGGGTGTAAAGGTGTTCTGATCTCTGATTGTATGGAGTTCTCATGTTTTAGCTTGTTGCTCGGCGTGCTTTCGGGTGGTTGCTAATGATGGGGGGTTGCTTCAAATAAGAAGTAATGTAGGTCTTGCTGTTTTTTTGTTGTTTTTTGTTTTTTTTTTTCGTTTTTTTTTGTCTTTCCCACCCCCTGTGCTATTCGACCACCAAGCAAAAAAATAAATTACAAAAAAAATAAAAAGGTCGCTCGACACTGAAAGAAGGGGCTAATAGAACCATTTTTTGTTCATCTAGCCACACAAGTTGATAAGTTATTTGGTCCAAACTGGAATAGTAGGGTTGATAATTTGTTTTAAATTACAATGAGGAGAGAGTAAAAATAGTAAAAGAATTAAATAGTAAAAAGTAATATAATGCGCACATCATCTACTTCTTCAAGTGTCTTTTAAATACGTATATATTACTTGTAATTTTCGTCACAATTTTCCTGTCAGTCAGACTTTTAATTACTTTTAATTTAATTACGTCTATTCAGCAAGGTATGCATTCATCTCATCAATAGACAGTAATATATAAATAATACAGTTTAAAGTATGAAAGATTTATTTAAAATAAATGCTGTTCTTTATATTAGAGCAAGAATAGTCTGAAGACGCCAAAATTACATTTTCAACAAAGCTATTAATTAGCACAATACTGATAAAAAAAAATCTTGAGCAGCAAGTCAGCATATTATGATTTCTGAAAGATCATGTGACACTGAAGACCGGTCATATGGAATAATGATGCTGAAAATGTAGCTTTATTATCACAGGAATAAATTACATTTTAAAATATATTCAAATAGAAAACTGTTTTTTTTTATTGTTTCAAAATATTGCTGTTTTTACTGTGGTTTTGATCAAATAAATACAGACTAAGTGAAGAATAAAATCTTCTTTCAAGAACATGAAACAAATCTCACTTTCAAATGGTGATGTAGATAGAATGAGCTTAATTGTCAAGAAAATACTGCAAAAACTAATAATAATAATGACAAAAGTATAATTTTATGAAATAGCCAGACATGTTCTTAAGAGGTTTTGTGTCAGTGTTAAGTGTTAATGCAGAGTGGATTTTTTTCAGCAGATTTTATCCCTGTAGAACTGTCAGAATCATGTTAAAAACCTTTGAACTATACTGTATGTACATTGCATATTATTATTAATCTCCCCCCTCTTTTTTCTGGCAAAATTTGATTTACAAATTACAATAATTTTTATTAGTTTTTTAACACTGTTCTTTTGCTGCATTGTAGCCCTTTCTGCAAGTGAAAATCTAGTTTTAACAATTTAATCTTCATTTTTGGAACAGGCTGCTAAATTTGGAGTCATAATGAGTTTGTCATCGTCAGACAATGAGAGAACACATCTGACTCTCTGTAATGTCTTAAACAGTAGAGCAGACAGCCGGCAGACAGGTCAAGTTACTGCTCTACTCTTGCCTAGTGCTGACGTGTAATTTAGAGACATTCCTTAAAATGTGGGTGTCCGTGTGTGAATGCGTGCATGTGTTTGCATGTTTTGTGCCTGTCGATTTAATTGTTCTGCCTTTGGATCTAATTCATATAGTTTATACATAAAGGGTAAATTCACCTATACTGACAGAACCAGTTTTTAGACCAGTATAAATTCTAGTCCAGATTGGTTTATGCTGGTGTTCATGCATTTATTAAGAAAATAAATAAAAGTAAATAAATAACATTTCAAGCAAATTTCCAAATGCTTTACAGTTGTCACTGTACATTTAACATTTAGCAAAAAAAAAATAACTATTCTACAAAATATGCCGAACTCTTCAGAAACATATATTACCAATGCATTATTTTTCAAGCAAGAATATCAGAATGCATTGTAACACAGCACACTTTCTCTCTCCCTCTTATAATTTTTTTCAGGGTTGGAGATGGCACAGTCCTTCCTGCTTCAAGGTTGGAGAAGAATCTCTAACCTTTAATGATGCAAAAGGAATGTGCGCTAGCAACAATGCCACACTCGTCATTATTAATAACAGGTACTGGACACAAGCCTAGCAACATGGACTGGATTTGTATTCAGCTTGTAATGCTCTTTGCCGAAATCATTGAATTATGAAGTAACTTATGAGGTGCATATGTGCGTGTTTCCAGGTTTGAGCAGGCCTTTGTGAGCAGCCTGGTGTTTGGACGATCTGCCGATCAGTTCTGGCTCGGACTGTATAATGAGAACAGCACCGGCACGTTCCGCTGGATAACCGGAGAGGAGCTCACATACACCAACTGGAACAGAGACCAGCCAGGTATAGAAACCATGTGTGCACCTGAATAATTTGTTTCTGTTGATCATTCCCTTTATCATTTGGTGCTCAGCCATAACATGCAGAGGTTGAACCTGCCTTTTTTCTTGTGGTGTTGCAGCAAAGATAAAGGGAGGTTGTGTGGTGATGGTGGCAGGGCAGGCCATGGGTCTGTGGGAGGTGAAAGACTGTGCCAGTGTCCGCTCCAAATACATATGCAAACAGAATCAGGACTCTCTCATCCCCAGCCCCCCTGTTCCTCAGCCCACGCCCTCCCTAACAGGATCATGCCCATCGGGATGGAAAAGCACCAATAAGTTCCGCTACTGCTACAAGGTGTGTCTATCAGAGTTGTGCGCCATTCAAAATTTAAATGCTTTCTAAATTAAAATTTGAGTTGAATTTGCAGAACTGTAACTTTAAATGTAAGAAATATTGTTGCAAAATGTAAATCATATTATTACCCAGCTCTGTATATAAAGTTGAATATATATTATATCCAGATTTATACACATACATACAGTAACACCCAGCCTTTTAAAATTAAGTTAGGTATATATTATTTATATTATATCCAACTTTATCTACTTTATTCACAGTATACTCACATAGAGTGATAAATACTATACCATATAACAAATCTTAACTGCTTGATTGCTTGTATCGTTGCAAAATGTAAACTATATTATCGCCCAGCTCTAATCTGCTGTTAGGCATGAAAATATTATAAAAATTAACAACGTGACTTTCTGTATTAACAATTTAAACATTATAATTAAACATGGTAGAAATCTCACCTATAGACTCATATATTATATTTAGTAATTATTAACCTTCATTTTCTAAAACTGGTAAAAGAAAAACATTATGTTTTCCCAGATGGCTGTAGTAGTTCTGCTCAAAAGTTTGCATACCCCTTGCAGAATCAATGAAAATTTTAATAATTTTAACAAAATGAGAAGGATCATAAAAAATGCATTTTATTTTTTTATTTAGTACTTTCATGGATAAGCTACTTCACATAACAGATGTTTACATATAATCCAAAAAAACAAAATAATTGCTGAATTTAATAAAAAATTACCCCGTTCAAAAGTTTACATACCTTTGATTCTTAATACTCTGTTGTTACCTGGATGATCCATGACTGATTTAATGTTTTATGATAGCTGTTCATGAGCAAAATCCTCCAGCTCCTGCACATTCTTTGGTTTTCCAGCATCTTCTGCATATTTGACTCCTTTCCAGCTGTGGCTGGAAATTTTGAGATCCATCTTTTTTACAAAAGCTGCAAACATTCACTGATGTTCAAGAAGGCAAATGATGCATTAAAACAATTTTTTTTTCTTTGATGGCTGTATAAATAGTTTTTGACAGTAATGAAATTTTACATATCAGAGAATAAATAGTCATAATGAATGATTGCAAATTCATCACAAAATTAATAACCACAAAAGTTTTTACTTCTGAGTTAGAATTCTTCCTGTTATTCCATTACAAATCCAGTTCAGCGTCCTGTGAGTGTGTCCATTCAATGCAAGAAGTGAACAAATTCATACACAATCCTTGTGTGGTGTCTGTGTGTTTGTTTGTATTGGATTGTGTGTGGTCTGCTCATTGCTGTGCTTTTGTAGGTTTTTCATGCAGGTGCACTGGAGAAGAGACTGACTTGGATTCAAGCTCACAAGTTCTGCCAGAAACATGGAGCTCAGCTCGCCAGCTTCAGCACGCCAGAGGAAGAGACCTATGTCTTCCAGATCCTCCATGAGGCCTTCGGGTAAGTGTCTAAAATCCAGTCCTAAAGCAACACTGTGTGTGTTTGTAATGTATTGGGGCTTGATTTATGTGAAAATGAATCAAATTTCCTTTTTTTACACTCAAATACCCCTAGTCAGAATATTTTGAGGTTATGTTTGTTCAGTGTAAGATAAGTTTATGATTCGAATGCATCATGGGGGCCTGTTAAAAGTATAGCAGTGTCTAACCGCTCTGCTTTCTGATTGGCTGTGTGGGCAGGAGAGGTGGAGGATCATGAGCAGCACTGGTTGTGGATCGGAATTTCCCGCAGGAATAGTGACAGTTGGACATGGAGTGCCGGATCAGCTGTGAGTTCTTAAAATACTGTTCTTTTTTTTTATTTTTTATTTCATTGTACTAGACCAGCATGTATGTGTATATTCTAATAACATTGATGGCTATTTTAATAATCATTCATGATGATCAATAATATCCAGTATGATTAAAGAGGAGCACATTTCGGAACTTTATCCATGGGGCTAAGGGCATATATAAGACAAAACACTGTACTAGACATCTAAAGAGCAGATGTTGTCAATCTTTTTGACTCCAAGGCCTCCATATTAATATTTTTAAGATGCAAAACATATTTTAATCTATGGGCTGTCCTACTATAGTTATTATAGCTATAGTAACAGTATCAAAAAAAAAAAAAAAACAATTATAATAACAATTGTAATTAAAATAATTACATTTCAGGGTTCCAAAACTAGTAGGAGCTAAATGTTTAAAAAAAATATTCATTTATTAAAAATATTCAATATGTTAAAAATCAAATATTTTAGAGCCTTTGCAATACTGCTAAAATGTATATTCATTATTAAAATGAGCCTACTGGGTTTATTTTTATGAATTTTCCAGGTCTAGAACTATTAAAATCAGGATTTCTCATATATATCCAGGTTTTCCAAGACCATGAGAATCCTGGCTCTTCAAAGATAAAAACAGGGGTTTTTGAAGGGGTAAATCAAGATCACGATGACGTTTTTTAATGATGAAGGTTTAAAGGTTTTATTGCTTGTTTTGTCTAATTTTAAATCATTTTAAGTAATCTTGAGGGCACTTCGTAAGTATGCTGATGCCTCCTAGTGGTCCCTGGCCCCTTGGTAGAGAATCATTAACATAGTATTGTTTTCTGCTTCCATTTCTTTAATATTGTACCCACATAGTAGCTTTATCAGTGATTCTAACATATAAAGTCTTTTTCTCTTTCAGGTGTCCTATCAGAACTTTGGCAGGGGGAATTATGGGCCTGCTGAGTGTGGAGCAGCTAACATGGCTGACACCAACTGGCTGGCATCATACTGCGAGTCTGAGCTGGACTGGATCTGCAAAATACCGAAAGGGAAGGCGGAAGGAAGAGGAACATGAGAGCCATGAAGGTCTGTGGCAGTGCACTCTTAAGACTGTAATATTATCAAAAGAAACAGCTTATCAAGTTTGTTTGTGAGCAGAGTATGATTTTGAATCTAAGTTATATGACATTATTATACATTTGTGTGTGTAGACACTGGTTTAGAGTGGGTCGATTTTGAGGAGGCACAATATAAAATGTTTGAACATCGCTCCACGTGGGACCAGGCTCAGAGGATCTGCTCCTGGTTCGAAGCCTCCCTGGTCTCCATGCACTCTCCTAAGGAGAATCAGTTTTTGGTTAGCACTTTACGCAAGGTAAGCACACAACAACACACTGTCCTCTAAGAGGTATGCTAATGACATTAATTTAACAGCAGTTAAAGAATCAGTTCACCCAAAAAGGTAAGATAAAAAAGGTGTACGGTACAAAATCTGTGGTGGTACCTTTTGTGTCTTATTTACCACTAAATTATGCATATTACTACCTTAAAGGTAGATATCAATACCTAAGGAGAAATATTAGTACCTAAAAGGTACAAAATAGTACATTTTGAAATGGTACAACACCATTGACAGATTTTGTACCTTTACCTCTGAGAGTTTATAAGTATCATAAAAGTATAATTTTGTGTGTTACTGAAGATAGAAGGTAATGGAAATTAAAAAGTAAACAGTCACTTTCATTTTGGGATGAATATTTTGCATAAAGAGATTTATCCAAGGCTAAATGCTGTATGAAATGTGTTTGCAGTACTAACCAAGAATTGCATGTTTATTGTGTCCAGATGTCCCGCAAAGAAAATGACCTGTGGTGGATTGGCTTGCACAGTTTTAAGAACGATGGGAGATTAAGGTGGTCTGATCATTCTGTGCTCAATTATGTGTCCTGGGGACTAGGACAGCCTCGACCAATCAACAAAGAGCCCAAATGTGTCCAAATCTCTGCCTCAAAAGGTTGGTCCCTTTTACACTCATATAGAATCAGAAAATATGTCATCTTCACCTTGAATTTGACATGCACTGCACATTTTATATAAATATAAGAAAGGAGTGCACAGATTTTAGTTATTTTGTGAAATATGTGATTCAACAGCAGTGAGTTTATTGAATTACCTTAATGTTCTCTCAGGTGACTGGTCAGACCAGAGGTGTCACGTCGATCTTCCATATGTGTGTAAGAGGGTGAATGTGACAGGAAACCATCCTCCCACAACCGCTTCTTCCCTATCATGACCTGCGGGTGCCCCGGGTGGAGTCCCTTTTCTACACAAGGTGAAAACTCACTCCACCGACTGTCTGCTTTAATTATTAACACTTGCAAGGCTGCACTGTAGTAAAAAAAAATTTCGTCTCCCCAATTTTTTGTAGTAGTCAGTCAGGCAATTAGTTTTGCTCATTATTTGAAACCATTTTGGATCATCTCTTTTTTTATATACTGTATATAAACTTTTCTAAAGAAATAAAAGATTACATTGACCTAAAGTAAATGCAGGTGTTTGTCTTGCAAAACCTACCTAAAATAATTGGGAAATAAGTCTCCACATTTCAATTTACTTTTGTAATGTTACATATTTCGATGTGGGAATGGGATATTGCATTGAGCAATATTAGATGGTGGAACTTGTTTCGGTCAGGAATTGATTAGATCATGAAAAGTATTCTATATTTGACAGATTTGTTGGAGAGATGTTAAAAATAAGGATTGCTTGATCACTTTCCACGCCAAAAAAGGAAAATTTCTTCTTGTTGATGAAGAAGATATTACATTTGGATTGACATTTTTTTCATTATTTTTTTCATTTGGAAGGGACGAAACTAAAGATCTAGTAACAATTATTATTTATGAAATTACTTTTTTTACAGAAATAATTTAATTTTTCTTATAACAGTAATCTTCTGCATTCTGTCCCCCCCCCTCTCATTCTAACAGTGTTATAATGGTGGTTTGGAGGAAGAGAGCGGTCGAGTAGTAGCACTTGTGAATCTGCCTCTAATGTACGTGTCTTACACAAAGAGCCACGATAGTAACAGTGCCCAAACCACGAGTTCAGGGTAAATCAAACCCATACACACAGACACACACAAACACACACACAGACACACACACACACACCACAAAAGGGAAGCTAGTTTACATTAAATTGATAGTTTACATATAAAAAATAAAAAAATGCAAAAGTATAAGAACTGATTAATGAATATTGGGACTGACATGCCCCAATATCTCTGGCACTTACAGCCCTCAATTTGTTTAGTGGTAAGCATTTCCATTTGAAGTGATGGAAACAGAACTAAGCTCTGCGTTTTATCTATTGTTCTCTCTCTTCAGCATTCCTTGTGACTCTCTGCCCAACAGGTTCCATGCGTGGGGTTGGGGCTTACTCAGAATCACAGGCTCAGTTCATGTGGTTTGAACATGGATTCCTTAGGCTATACTAACCTGGGAGCCCCTGGAGAACCATGGAACAACCGACAATGAAAAGCCCCGGTATGTTTCCTTCTATCTAATCTATCTATCTATTCTCTATCTATCTATGTATCTATCTATCTATCTATCTATCTACTAGCTATCTATCTATCTATCTATCTATCTATCTGTCTGTCTTATCTAGCTATCTGGCTATCTACTGTCTATCTGTCTGTCTGTCTATCTGTCTGTCTGCCTGTCTGTCGGTCCTGTCTCCTGTCTGTCTGTACTTGTCCGGTCTCGCTGTCTCTCTCTCTCTCTCTCTCTGTGTTTGTCCAGCTACCTTATCTATCATTTATAAATCCAGCCATCCACCCATCAGTCTTGAGTATATGTGTTTCCCCATTAGGTAACTGCATAGTGCTTCTCCCATGGGAGCCTCCCCCCGTGTGATGGGCATGTGGGCCTTCTCGCAGGTGTTATGCAGAGAAACATGGCTTCATCTGTTATGAAGGGAAAAAGGTACAGGAATATCTTCACATTCACATCAATGCTCACACAAATGTTACATTGTACTATATACCCTGAACCACTAAAATATCCTGTGTGCATGTGTTTCCAGACCCTGCCTTGCCCCCTGGCATAGACCCTCTTCCCCCAATATTAGATGGCCCATTAGAATTTAATGGCATGCAGTACCGGATCTTGCAGAAGCCTCTGGACTGGTACACAGCTGTGCAGGTGTGTGACTCCGTCAATGGAACTCTGGCAGCGGTGCGGGATCCTCGGCAGCACGCCTACCTCACCCTCCTCCTCAGCACGCTCCGCAAACCCGCCTGGATCGGGCTACACAACGACGGGGTGAGACATTGTGTGTGACTTGTGTGTCTCTTCCTCTGACTGCTCAGAGCTTCAGCAAAAGCTTCTTGTATTTCCAGGGGGTGACTCTACACGTGGTTGGGTGAAGAGGAGCTCACATTCAGTGACTGGCGGATGGACACACCTAATCAAATGTATGGATGTGGTCACATGACCAGTTGAAGGCCAATGGGACTGTGGCTGCGTGTGATACGAAATTAAATGCTGCCCATCTGTGAAATTAACACGGGTAAGAAAGTGTTAAAGTATGCTTTCTGAATCTTTTCTTATATTACTAGTGCTCGTTTATTTGACATTGATTTTCCAAATGAAGTATGCATCCAAGGCTGACTCATTATTTTATTGGTACACAGATTTTCTAAACTATTTGAAATAGTGCTGGGCAATGATTAATCGCGATTAATCTAATCCAAAATAAAAGTTTTTGTTTATGTGTGCATACTGTGTATATTTATTATTTATTTATTTTATGTATATATAACGACACACACATACCGTGTATATTTTGAAAATATTTGTATTTACATGCATATATTTTTATTCATATAATTCAAATTATATATAAATATATTTGATATATAAACACCATATTTCTCTTAAATATATTATTTCATGTGTGTGTATTTATATATACATAAATAAATATACACATTACACACACATATATGATGTAAACAAAAACTGTTATGTTAGATAACGGATTAAATCGTTTGCACCACCACTATTGTAACTATAAAATGCAATCTTTAGTGGATACCAAATTTATGTTAAAAAATTATTTATAAACTAATTATAGCGATGGTATAAAACATAACTAGAGAATTTTTCTATTTTTTATGGTTTCTTTTCCGTTCACATTTGACTTCGACAATATATTTGAATAGTTTAGTTGTCACAATACCCACAATGGTGTATATACTATACATTATGGCTTGTTACTGTAAACTAAAACATACAGTGGCAGTTTAGATGTAACCTGTGTTCTTTGGATCCTCTGTGGTTTTTGGGGGGGGATGGTTTTTTTTTTTTTTTTTTTTTTTTTTCCAAAATGTTTCAGGTGTGTTCTAATCGTCTTTTGCTTCGTTGTGTTTTTGTGTCCGAGAGAAACCCAAAACACTAGACACACCGGTGGGATGGATCCAGGTGGTATGCCCCCATCCTGGGAGGTAATTGGTCCGGGTTCCCTTTCATGAAACTCACTGCCTACTTCCCGTTCCTCCTCCACGAGCTAACAATTTAAACATGAGGCCCTACGCATGTGTAACAACCGGTCACCGTCCTACACAATGGGGAATAAACAACAAACATTCAGCCCAAAGGAACAATATTACTTACATATATAATGCTATGTAATCAGTAATAATGATATAGTATCACTAATATTCCACATTTGACTAAATTAAGTTAACTTGTTTTTCTTTCTCTAGTGGGAGTCTAAGATGTTGTCCAATATTAGCTGACAACGGAGAACAGTTTTGGTATAGGGTATTCACTATATCGAGTTGTCGTTCTAGCGATCAGGGCCTACGAGACGCTCTGGCTTTGGGAATGATATTTTCACTCCCAAAGGCAAGAAGTTTAATGACCCAACACTTGTTTCCTTTATTGCCCTGAAGTTTTGGATTTCCTTTATCTAGACCTGGTGTGTATATGTGTCGACTCTACAGAAGGCTCATCTGGACGTGGTCAGGACAGTCAAGTAGTAGGTTATACAGTACACTGGATGCAGCCAGGACGCTAATCGTGAGCATGCTGTCCGAGAATAAGCAGGCTTCTGGGGTTCATAGCAAACCGGGCTCTGGATTGAGGCCGGTTCTTTTGTCTTGGTCCTGCAAAACCGCAACGCACTGGAGTCATTCTGTAAACGCCCTCGGGGTAATGGCGCTTCACAAAAATATAGAAACATTATGATATATTTCCTTCTATACCACCTGGCGTCAACGCACCACAACTGACCTTCTAAAACCAGCCGCTGTTTCCCCTCTAATCAGAGAACTTTGCTCACCGAGGTGTTATTGAAGGATATGAGCCTACACCCCACCCCCTAACAGTATTTTAATATCTTCTAACCTCCCTCTATACTCTTAACTGAAAAAAACCCCACAACAAAATTACCAAAGAATCTAAAGAAATGCACTAAAAATTTGCGTGGTGGTAAATACGCAGGTGCAAGATGGCCGATGGTCATGATGAGCACCGCCCCCACCCAACCCCTTGCTAAGTTGCCCTCAGGGGGAAACTAAGTTGGAGCATGTATGACCGAAAATTCCACATAGAATTGTATGAAGTACTACATCTATAATAATTCAAATTTGAGCCCCAATTTCCTGCTTTCTTTTGCTTTTCATTAGGAGCCCCAGCGTATGAGCCTGTGTGCTTCATTGTAAAGTTCTATTCATTTTTTATTACAAGTTTTTACCTCAAATATGTGATTGTGTTTCCAAAAACGTATCAACGGGGTCATATGATGTTGCTAAAAAGAAACAACTTATTTTGTGTGTTTCAGTGTAATGGAATGTGTTTTATTATTATAACCATAATTGTTTCTCCTCTATGCCCCGCCTTTCTGAAAACGTGTCGATTTTAACTCAAAGCTTCATTGTTTTGAATAAGCAGGGGTACATGATTGGCCAGCTATCCAGTACGTTGTGATTGGCTGAATTCCTCAAGTGGTGACGGAAATTGTTACGCCCCTCACATACTGTGATTCTGTGTGTCCCGGAGCGACGAAACCAAACCAGTTACAAACTATTATAAACGAGGCATTTGTTGCATCCAGTGGGGACATTAATTACTGATTAAAATGACTTATACTGTGTTTTTAGCATTGCATTGCTGTATCGCATGAGTAACACATAAAACCATGTCTGCATTTGTGATCGGAGACATCCGACAACACCACCAGCGCTCACTCTCCACTGCTCACAAATTCAAGTTGACTCGTCAGTGAACCAATTCTTTCAATATAGAAACCTTACTTACCGGATGTGACTGCCAGAAGGCACCAGTGACTGTCCTTGGACAACAGTTGGAACTGCCCACTTTATAGAAACAGGACACCGGCATTGTAGGGCTACTCTAACTGATCAGGACAAACAGTCGAGTTGTCTTCTGTTCGCAGAAATGTGACTGATGCACCACATGTCTGAATATTGTGTTCTGGCACAGTGTTGTAAATTACAACTTTACCACTGATTTCTTGCTGTATTTTTTTTTTTTGTCCTCTTTGGACAAGACCAAACAAAAGTAGTTCGCTTCGCTTTCACAATGAAACACACAGCGTCTCACACAACATGCCGGCGGCTATCGACGGAGAAAACAGTAAGAATAAAAGTTATGCCTTCTTTCGATTTGCCGTGACACATTTGGGGCGGCGTTATGCAAATCTTCCACACAGTGACATAGACATGTGGGGGCGTGTTCGGACGAGAAGCCAGTGTTAGGGGTTTGTGTGGTTGAACTTACATTTGATAAAAAATATCTCTTTGGATTTGAGACTTTTAGTCTTTGCAACTTTACAGATCTTCTTTACGAACCAAGAACCTTGTAACACTCACAAAGAGAAAGGAAAAATTGAAATCGCATCATCATGACCCCTTTAAATGAACACCCATGCTGTTTTTGTTTGAATATTTATCTTCTCTTTCTTCCAGCCAAGGTCGACCATCTCCATGTATTGATTCAGGCTCCTGGTTGGAGCCATCGTTCTGATTGCTCTGGTGGTGGGAGGGATATATCTGTATCGTAGGCGGAGCTTCGGCTCCATGGGTTGCCTATGAGAGCGCTACGGTACAAGCCGCACTAAACATCGCCCCCTCGCAAAGAACGCGGGACAAAAAACATTTCTCGTTCTCAGACATGGGGTGTAAAGACGAACAAAGGCGGACTAATGGCTGGATAGGTTCGGAAACACCTAGGAAAAAACCATTCTGCCAAGAGCAGGCAACGCGACTGAGAGAATTTACGTTTATGAAAAAAAAGTGCTGCGGTTTTGTTTTTGTGTTTATTTTTTCAGAGACATGAGAGAGAGCTGCTTAGAGCGCAGCAGCAGATGATCGTCCAAACTCAAACAAAGAACAAAACTCCATTAAAATTCATCTAAGTCTGTCAACCAATCCAACTTGCCACCATATCAGAGGAGAGGTAGGGAATGGCTTAGTTGTTGGAACCTTATTTTTTGTTTGTCTGTATCCCAGTTATGGAAATCCAGTTTATGTGCATATTTTTTCATGTCCTTTATGTCTATAGTGATTCTTTACTGCCAAAAGGGAACAAAAGCCCCCCCTCCAAAACAAGACACATGACTTGAATTCCATTAAAGCTTCCAGACTATGAGAGCGAACACCAATCACCACCAAAAACTACAAATGGTAAGCACCACAACAGTATTTTTTTTTTTTCAAGACTGTGAGCTTTTAAAGTTTTCGTTTGTGACTTGTTTGATGATGTTTTTTAAAATGTGTGTGCAGCTGGACTTTGTGTTCTCTTGGGTCAGAATCCAGGGCCCCCATGGATCAATGCTGAAAATGATAACTCATACTCATTAAACATCAGATGAGAATTAGCGATGGGAGGTTTGAAGTTCAGTGGTGCGGAACCAAAAAACAAGAGCGGAGGACGAAAATAGACAGATGAACAAGCTGCCATGAGAATGAGCTTGTTCACAAGCCCAGCCAGTATCTTTCTCTATAATCACATTACTGGCACAGAACGGCACCCAAACAACGGAAGTTTTGACCCTCACTGTCAATGGTGTTTGCCTTGATCTCAGCCACTAAGATGAGCTCATGGTTAAAAGGGATGAATCAGGGAAAGTACAGGGAATTGAAACGCTTTAACTTGCTCTGTTATCTCTACATTCTCTCTCTTTGAGCTCTTAAATTTCCCCTATTTTCTTGACTTGCTTTTTTTACCTTCGGCTCTTGGCAAAGGCCCGAGGTGAAACGGTGCTGTGGCCAGCTGTGGAATGTGAGCGTCAGCGTAGGGGAGCAGATCTGGAAACCAATCCGCAGATACCACAGAGAGAGAACGATGAGCGAGAGAATAGTGAAAGTTGAATGGGTTTTTCAGAAAGGGTTAACGAGGGAGCAGATGGCACGAATGAAAGGAGGACAGTAAGGCGGTAGGGACTTGCAGAGGGAGAAAGGGACGTTAGAGTGAGCAGGAAGATTACGGGATACGCTGGCGACTGAACGGGGAGTGAGAGTTTAACGGCTCTCTGCTGGATTATTCTGCACAAATCGCTTAACTATGAGCGTAGTTAGTGCTGAGGATAGGATTGAGCCGCACAAGAAATCGAAGTCGTAAAATTGTTGTTAAAAATGGGATGCACAGATTTTATAGATGGTTTGCAGTTGCCATTCTTAAACATTTATTTCTCAAGGATTTTCAGTAAGATATAATATGGGTTTGTATATTGTTTTAAAGGGAAAGTTCACTCAAAAATGAAGCAAATTGTTTAAACCTTGATCTCATCCTCAGGCCAGCGTGATGTCGCTGACCATTCGGAAAGATCTGGAGAAATGTAACATAAACTCACTTGTTCACTACTGGCTCCTATGCCCGTGAATGGGTTGCCACTCAGAATGAGAGTCCAAACAGACGCTGATAGTCAACACGTCTTATAGATCATTCACACATTCTGCCCATGCATTTTTAAGTCATGTGAACCCAAAAAGCTGCAGGTTTGAACGAAACAAGGCCTATTCAGAAGCTATATCTGGGCTTGCAGTACTACTATTTAAGTCGAAAGCACACATTGGTAGTGGGTCAAGACATTCTTAACGATGAATTTGTTTCTGTACAAACCAGTTTTTCGCTTCACAAGAGATAACCTGCTGGACTGGCGGTATGTGTGGATTACTGGTGACGTATTGTGATGTTTTATCAGCTGTTTGGACTCATTCTGATGGCACACATTCACTGCAGAGGGATTACGTGTGTTGAAGCTAAATTGCGCAGTTGTACAAAGATACATTTATCGCCAAATCTGTGCCTGTATGAAGCAACAATCTCATCTAAACCTTGGATGGCCCTAGAGGATTGCGGCTTGTTTCAGGAAAATTTGCATTGTCGGGGTGAAAAGTAACGTAGTAGGCGTGCCGTTGCAAAAACCATTCACAGTGAGGACAGGGTGTGTCGATGGATGCTCGGATGTGGCTATGTGGTTGCTAAGGTTTTAATGGCAATTCTATGCCGGTGCTTACGCAAAAGAGCTCAACTTCAAGTTCCTGTGATCGTCTGATTTTAAGTGTAATATAGCGGTTTAAGAGTTGTTTTATTCAGATCCCGAAACTAAGTATGAGGATAATCTTATTCATGTTTTTTTTTAGCCAACCAACACTAACCTAATCCGTACAACCAGTGCTGCACTAATCACTATTAACTTTTACTCGGCAAGCCTTTGTTTTAGAGGAGATAGATGGGCCAGTCACAACACTTATTAGGGACTATTCTTCACTTTAAACTTTACTGCTCACTGGTAAAACATGTTTTGGCTGCATTCTGTCTATCTATGAAAATAGATTTGTATGAAATTCTTTTAATATCGTTTAAGGAATGACATGGCGTGCGAAAAGTAAAGGTAGCAGCTTACAAACATCAGGCGGTCGTTGTTTCTAACTCTGAAATGAAATGTTGGACCTTACATGCGCATCGATCTATCGTGATTTCCCCACGTGCATAGCCTCTGAGTCACACCGGCATCAGGACAGACATGTCACATGCGAAATCATTTTTTAAGATTGTGAAACCAATTGTATGAGTGGTGACAGATTGAATTAGTCCTCATACAAATAGAGGAATGGGAAAACCACGTGTAATGATTGAATGATAGAAAAAACAAGGAATATCATTCTTCGAGTCCCTGTTGAAGACCAATGAACAAATGTTCATTTATATGTTGTTTGTTTTGAATATTTTGTTGTTTAAGTACTTTACAAAATAATAACGATAGTGTCTATGTGACTGCTAGAAAAAAAAAAGTTCGCTTGACAGTGTCGGTGATGCATTTCAGTGATTCAGACAAATCCTTAGAAAGGATTCTTTTGAAAACTTAACTTATACGTGAATGCTATGGGGAATGTGAATTTACAAATCCGGTTGGAGCTATTGCACTAAGCAGCAGTACGGAGTCGCTAGGGGGGCAGAGATGTGCCTTTCAACATATTCTTCATCAAATAATAAGGGACGGGATGAAAATGCATCGGTTTTGTTTCAGGGTTCTATGATTATTATTGAAGAAGGACTAAAACGAAAATGTTTATGCATACACTACCGTTCAAAAAGTTTGTCGGCAGTAAAGTTTTAAAAAAGAAAAAAAGAAAAGGAATTACTTTTTTTCAGAAGGACGTGTTCAATTAATCAAACACCTGATAGTAAAGAACATAGCTACGAGCTGACACCAAATCTTCAATTTCAAAATATAAATGCTGTTCTGTTGAACTGTGTTAATGTGATAAATCATAATAAAGGTTTACTGCGCATCAAACAGGCTAGTGAAGAATGATTGTGAAGGATCACGTGACTCTGTAGACGGGAGTAAGGATGCTGGAAAATTCAGGCTTGGCATCACAGAGATATAATTACATTTAAAAATATATTCAATCATATTTTAAATGGTAATGTATTATATATATTTATATTATCTTATTATAGTATTTAAATGAATTATGTAGGTCTATATTATGTGCATATTTAAATATTCTACAAAAAAATTCTTTCACTAAAAAGTTGGTTTAAAACACTTTTTTTTTTTTCTTTTCTGAGAATTTTCTTTCATAGGTAAGATTAGAATTTGGAATAGTTTATAGCAATTAGTCATTTAGTTGCCTGAGTAAACATGCTTTGTGTGGTGATAGTTTAAAAAGACACATCATCTCACCTGAGTGACAAATTTCAGATTGTCTTCCTCTTCGTCGTGTGTGTTTCTATATCTGTGCTATATTCCCAAATCTCGGAACCAATCAAACAGAAGTGCCTGTTTCAGCACTGTCTAGTGTTACCAGAAAAAAAGAGCTGAGCTTCCTTAGCTTCCGTTCTTATCTTTCATTGCAAACAAGTGTTTTTCATCCAGAGGATCACTGTCTTTATCCAGGGATATCCAATACCAGAGTGCAGTGATAACATCAGTGCAGCTTCGCTCAAGGTCACAGTCCGGCTGGCAGAAAAGAAGAGGGGCTCTCCCTTTATGGGTGTTCCTAAACCTGATACCTTTAAAAGAACTGCCAAAATGTTGTAGCAATTAACATATTTACTTCCCGCAAGGGCTAGCTAACCAGCCAAACCTGATCATTTGGTGTAATCTGCAAAAACGGCAGGGGTTTGGCAAAGGTTTTTGGATGACAATATTTATTCTATCACAGCTATCCCATCTCATTGCTCGCTCTTCTGTCAGATTAGTGGAAAGTTCCATGTCTGATGTTGTTTGGACAGCAGGGGGCTGTGTGTGTGTGGGTGTTTTACAGTCATGGTGTCAAGGGCTTAGAGTCATTTACTGCAAACAAAGAGGCGAATGTGAGCCCGTGACTAGGATAGGATTATGTTAATTTCATGACATTCCAAGTGTGGCGGCCCTGAGGCGCGGGTGGTGTGCCGGCGGTGTCCCGCCTTGTTGTGTGTTGTTTAGGTTTTCTGTGCGTGTCACAACAGTGCCTCTATTAGCAGTCTATATAGAGGATGTTTGATTACATACATATCGCCGCAAGCCACCTCATCCACTGAGACCTGGACAATGACATGCCGTGAATGGAGAGGGAGAGAGAGAGGATGCCGAATGAGAAGAGAACTGTTGAACCGTATAAGTGAATAGAATTCATCAAGTGAAGTGGTGACACAAACAGCTCCAGTCTGAGGGGTTATGCAGTAGGAAATAGAGGACTGTTGTGAGATGGGCTTAGTATTTTAGAGAGAGAGGGCGCCATTAGCTCTTGTCGTAGCTTGCTCTCAACAAACTAGGATTACTACGCCCACACGCTCAAAATACCCTGGTCGCGTGCGCCTCACCATATCGGGCTTTTTTTTTACATTAATCGCTTTCTTTTAAAACTCTGACGTGCGGCATCAAAGTTCTGCACTATCTTAGTGGCATCAAATGGACTTGGTTAGACATAACAGAGTTTAGCTCAAAGCTCAACAAGACCTTGAAGTTTGCGGAAAATTGCCTGTTTCTTAAGGGAACCCTCATCAGTGTTTACTTTATCGGTTTTTTGCAAGTTCACCCTTTTTATATTTAGGTTACGTATTAGAAAAGAAATAGAATATGACTATGCTGTAAAATTGTTTAAAAAGTGTGCGTATGCAGTATAGTACTGTGGCACTTGTGGGGGTGTGTGTGTGTCCCCTATATATTATCATATATATATATATTATATATATATGTTGCATGTATGTCTGTATGTATGTGTGAGTGTATGTGTGTTTGAACAGAGAAAGTGTTACAGTTTACACAATTACATTTTAAAATAAATATATATAAAATATATTATATAAATATGTCAATATATAAAAATGCATTTAAAAGTACTGCTATATAATGCAACAAAAGTGTAATAATATTTGCTTTGCTAAACCACTTTTTAACGAATAAGGTGCTTCTTTTTTTTTTTTACAGCGTATTCCTATTTCATCCAATCGCTAGCAGTTAAAATATTTCTTGATTTAAATCTAAAACCTTATAATTAATGTTATCAAATTAAATCATAAAACCAAAGATATTTGCACCACTGCCAGGACATTAATGTTTTTATAGAAAACTATTTTATAGTTTGTTATAGAAAAAGAAGAGTTTATTGCTCAGAGTCCAGAGCTCATATCAAAACATATATAACAGGCACAACCTTAGAGATCTGCAGAGATCGAGGGGCCCAACGCAGCAGAGTGTGGCGTGGGACAACACTTGATGGGCGAGTGGCAGGTGTGGGACAGGTAGAGACTCGTGTGTGTGGGTCATATGGGAGGGAATAAACACACACAAGGCAATCTTTACGTGCCGACGCAGCACGTGTGACCCCAAACGCCCGGTTTTTTGACTAGTCGCAAGGCTCTCAAACCCTGCTCCTGGAGAGCTACCATCTAAAGTACTTCAGTTCCAACCCTGCTCAAACACACCTGTCTGTAATTATCAAGTAGCCCTGAACACCTTGATTAGCTGGTTCAGGTAGGTTGATTGGGGTTGGAGCTGAAATCTGCCGGACAAGTAGCTCTCCAGGAGCCGGGTTGGCGGACCCCTGGGCCTAGTGTGATCGCGATCCGGTATCGTTTGAGCCGTCCCTGGCTCGGCTGAAGAGGTGTTCCAGAGGCGGTTCAGTTATTATCTAGATTCAACGTGACGTGTGAGCCACTAACCGCGCCGTGAACGCGCAGAACTTATGACACGTGCTGCCATGATTGCTGTGAGCATTTCTGAGCAGCAAGAGCGATAGATCTGTAAAGCAATCTCGACAGGACGGCCGGTGTTTACCACGTCCCAAACGACCCGATCCAAAATAAAAAACCACAAAGTTAACATAAACGTTGCTATCGACGAACCTTCATATTTCCCACTTATGAAGTCGTGAATTACGAGCATGTTGCATCTTTTCTGTTAAAAATAAAAGTGAATGGTAGGTTTTGCGGGGAAGGGTGATGCTTAGCACCTAAATAATATTTATCGGGACTCGCTCCTGCAGTTTAGGCCCCCACAAATGCTCTTTCATTGGGTGAGACATGTTATGTACCCATCCAAGCCAAGTACTGATCAAACATCGCACCCCTCTGTGACCTCATGGTGGTTTGTTGCTGGATGTGTATTCAGAGCCAGTGAGCAACAGACTTCCATACTAATAAAAACGGTTGTTAATGCGGATTAAAGCTACTAGTTGTCGGCGTTAATCAATTAAGGTCTGCGTTAACGCGATAATAACGCCCGTTTAACCTGCCCAGCCCACTCTATATAGCAAAATTTTTTCAATGTTTTATAAATCTAAACACCAATGTAGAAATATATAAACAAATACCAATCATTTATTTATAACTAATAACCAATATATCGCCTATATACAATATAGGTTAAATATGTTTGCCCATGTCTGATATAGTTGGAAACTATATGCTAAAAAGTGTATGAGTATAAGAGTATGTTAGATTAGATGCTCTGTAAAGCATAAGCTGCCTACCCGACCACTGCCTTTCACTGCAGCACATCTTCTCCTGTGTATCAGCAAGGAAGACTGAAGAAAAAGGAAAGAAAAAGAGCTGTTCAGCTTTTCTTAGAGGGCTGATATGTTCCTTGTAGTTTTTTTTTTTTTTTTCTTGTCCCAAAGCAGAAGATAAAGCAGTACATTTGTATTATAACAGCTGGTGCCACTGACTGCAGTTGTGCTGTGTCAACTCAGCCTAAAGCCCTGCTGCAACCATACTGCACACTGTATGCTGGTTGCTCCTTCTGTTTTGTCTCAAGGGTGTAATCGAAGGCAACAACAGACATGAGGCCGGAGTGAGTGAAATTAGAGGCTTGCGCACGGGCAAATCTGATTATGTGTGCAGGTTTGAAGGAGCAATGTGCGCTTGTATTTACAAAACAGACAGTGATATATGGGTGATGATTTAAGGGCTTGCGTCAAGCCTAGGTGTGAAGGCTGAATGATTTGCTTTAATTTCCCTGGTGTTTTGCCACTATGAGGATTTACGGCAAATGTTAGTGTGTGTGTATGCGAGAGAGCAAGAAGCGGGAGGTGCAGGAAAACAGCCGTAGAGAGTAAACATTAAAATGAGGAAGGAAGGTCTGAAGCGTGAATGAATCGATTTCTTGTGCTCTCCAGAGGCACAGGATGACATATTGTTCAAGCTAGCAGGTGTCAGGGCGATGTGGGACCACCGTCTGCACTCCTGCTGCGTCAATCACCTAGCAGAGGGAATCTGATTGGCTGAAAAGCCATGATGGGCGGGGGTAATTCTGCCCAATTACATTTCAACCTGTCTCAGTTCGGACAAAAATTATTTCACCCCAAACGACCCTGGTAAATACTAGATGAGCTACAAGTTTACATTAACATCTAACCCAAAAATGTTTTTTTGTTATATTTGTATTTTTTCCAAAAATTAGATTAGCCCGTTTTTGGTCATTTTGGAGCTTTAATGGTTCCCTTTCAGCTTTCACCCTTTCATTCTCAATTGTTCATTCAAAGAGCAGCAACCTCAACCAGTTCTTAAAGTTTGTGTTCCATAAAAGTCATACGGGTTTGGAACACAAATGAGAAAATGATGATAGATTTTCACCTCTGGATGAAACCTATTCCTAACAGTGTCAGCAAAAGCAAACGATAGCAGCAAATTAAATGCAAAATGTTAATAAGTAGGCTATTAACATTAGCCATCAGCCCCCAAGTAATTATGCTGGGTCAACAATGTGCGCAGTCCATTTTTGCTGTAATCTGTTGTGTGTGTTTACTCTTGCCTCGGATTCTGTAACAATTAGCAAGAGACTAATATTGAGGGGGAAGAAAAGAGGAGACCACGAGCTGACATAGAAGAAAATGAAAGCCCGGAAAGCCTTCCAATTTAAAATAGGCTGTTATTTAAAAAGTCTTAGTCTGTTTTTGTTTTGTGGGATTATAGTTCCTACACTGGACAAACTTGAAATATATATATCTAGTCTATATACTATATATATATATATATAGGATATTATAGTATAATATATATATAATATATATATATAATATACAGTCATTTGAATTAAGAAGCAAACTTGTGTTATACTGTTGTCAGATTTAATTGCAAATATATGGAATTACATAATATAAAACATAATAATGGTTAGCACGTTTTGATATGGGTTCAGCTTTCCATATTCAAGAGAATGGATATGTTTGCAAGCCTTGGTTAAACAATATCTGAATATCTGAAAGGGAGATGATATAAAGAAAGATGAATGCCGCACAGATGTTAAGATGACTTACTTAAAGTCCATCATGCAATGAAAATATCAATTTTATAAATGCATGTTATTGATCTTATATGTGTCAAAAGATTCATCCATGCGTATGTTCATTTTTTAAATTAATTTCATCCTGTGTAATGTTTAATCAAAAAGGTGTGAAAGAGCTCACATCTTTCAGTGAACACGAAAAACTTAGCAACTTCTGCCTCCATTCATCATAAATAATGGAAGATGCTACCCCACTGTACCCATTTTGTTTCTTTTTCGATAATCCGTTTCACTTAGATATGGGAAAAAAGACCTATTGCTAATTCCTTTTCATCCGACCAACTTTAAACGGGACAAAGGCTGCATCAGATAAAATCACCGTCCTTCCTTACTAGTAGGTGTGAAAAACAGTGTGTGACAAAAGAAGTAAAAAACTGTCTGAATTCAACAGTAGTCATAAAAGAACGTAACAGATTGACGCACTACTTCCGGTGTGTGATTCTGAAGTTGTGTGCATGCGATGGACACTTTACTATCCCATGAGGCCCCGGGAGAGGATTCGGAATGAATGCCAGTGATGCGACGCAACTGACGCTGGTAGGTCACGTGAGCAATGACAATCATGGCAAATACAGTACGTCCAGATTACAGCATTACTAAACATAATGTACTTCTTTTTGTTGTTGTGAAGTAATTTCTTATTCAAAGAAGTACCTACTCAAGACAGTATGCAATTTGGGACCACAGCCATTGCTCACGTTTTGTGCTTCATCAAGCTGAAGGTTTGTCTGGTTAGCGTAACCAACTACACTGTTATGAGGGCAAAACCATTGTTCTATTATAAATTTTTCATTTTTCTAAGTATTATTCACCAGTCAAGTCAAGTCTGCTTTATTGTCAATTCTTCCACATGTACAGTACCTACATACAGAGAACTGAAACTGCAACAGAACATTAAATACAGATAATAAAATATAAAGTACCAAACTATAAATATACAAATAGGTCATGTAAAAAAGACTGAGGTTCAGAGTTCAGAGTCAGAGTCAGTAATAGTCACATGGCATTTATGGCTCAGTTGATTGGATAAAAAACTGCATATAGAAACTCAGATGGCAAAGATGGCATATTTGCGCAAGTCGAGCAGCTGCCGTTGATTTGAAGGATAATGCTAACTGATCGCTTTCCCCAGGTATTATAAACCTCGCTCTGGT
Organism: Cyprinus carpio; assembly: GCF_018340385.1. Taxonomy (NCBI): domain Eukaryota; kingdom Metazoa; phylum Chordata; class Actinopteri; order Cypriniformes; family Cyprinidae; genus Cyprinus; species Cyprinus carpio. The sequence continues at coordinate 28,718,890 of NC_056599.1, read as the reverse complement.
TACATCAGACAAAATCAAACAGCGCATTTAACACCGTCTCAATTCTGACTGGTCTCAGGAGTCAGACAGACTGGTGGACAGACTAGAAAATCTCACTGACGCCTTACCGCTTTAACCGCTCACTTGCACAACAGAGATAGAGACAGCGAGCGCATCTGTGTGAACCAATCAGTTGCACACGGCTGAGAGGAAGAGGGACATCTAAATATTTGCTTGTGAATGTTTGTGCATGTTCGACAGTGTTGTGTGCATGTCAAGTGTGCATGTCACTCTTCAGAAACGTAATTTTCATCTCTCTCTCTCTCTCTCTCTCTCGGTTCTTCTCTCTCTCTCTCTCATGTCCCTTTTTCTCCTTTTGTTTAATCTCTCTTCTACACCAGGTTTGGCCTCTTCCTGGGTGACACCAATAAACCTTCTTTGCATACTTAAAAAGCAGCAGAAGCAGCAAAAAACGCGTATGGGAAAAAACATCAACAATTCTATTATCCATCATTCAGCTTCTGAACTCCAATGTCAAGGCATGCACACACAACACACACACACCACACACACCACACACACACACCACCAGCCGTACTACAAGTTCCTAGGCAACATCAAAGCGAAGTGTTTCATCAGTATATTATTTTACTCTGTAAGTGTGTTTGCTTGTATTTGTGGACACCATGCAGAGAGCAAAGTGCGGCTTAGAGACTCACTTAGTGTCAATGAAGCTCAGTCTGACCAGCGAGGTGTTCCACAGCGCTCTGTGTTTATGTGTCAATCACCAACCAAAAACACAAACAGGTACTGTCAGTCATGACAAAATCCCGAGTCATCACAAAATCTGTCACGAGTGAAACATGCACAAACTCTGCCAAAAAGAAACGCGCTAGACCCGCCTACAATGGGTTAGATTGTTTGTTTTTTGTGGTTTTATCTAGGGGGGTGGTTGGGCACAAAGCTGGAGTTGGTTAGTAGCCAGCTGGTCCCCAAGCGCTGACTGGCTTGAGGCCAGTTAACTACCAGTCTGACCAGGCTAGCTAAACCACCTTAGACTAGTAAACTACTTCTAGGCTGGTTGATGCTTTTTTTTTTTCTCAGTACACATTACGGTTTTAAACTTCAATGTTCAGGGAAACTTACCTTAAGGTGCCTCCAAGTTTTGGTACCATTTTGGCTCTTTTTTTTTTTTTTTGCTATTTTCAACAATGTAGCAATTATGAAGCACATCTTTAACAGAAGTCCCCCCTTCAAAACAAGCAGTTTCTTTTGGTGAACACAAAGGCATGATTGCAAGATTTATATTAGAGCTGACTAGTTTTCGCCCACAAAACTTCACTGAAACTAATGGTAAATGTGACTGCAAGTTTTAAGTAGTAAATCAAAATCTACAGTATCAGTCCATAAGTTTGAGTCTGTTTGTTTTTTTATTTCATTGAAATTAACCCTAAACTGCGTGCTAATAAGCTGACTAGGGACTGTTTGAAGTGGAATGTACATTGTTATTTGAAGTTAACAGTGATAATAAATGAATGTGAACACAATAAGTTATGAGTTATAAAGTTACGAGTGATATCTATATGAGTGATATCATTTATTCCTTTATCCTGTCATTTGATTCGTTCAAAACACACTGAATCATTCAGGAACCCAACAAGTGGACTTCATAAGCACGTGAGTCATTGAATCATTCATGCAACAGATTACATTTTACATTGACTCTTTCAAGAAGGCTGCTTACTGCGACCAGTGAGACCAGTGGCTTGATCGTCTTGTTGGTGGAGCAACAAATATACAAACTAATTGACAATGTTGTGTCTAAAATGTGAGTTACTTAATATTGTTTGTTAAACTGTTGTTAAACGCACACTGGTGTGAAAATGAGCAAGTCTGTTTGGCTGGGTTACCTGTGACCACATTATAGTCCTGCTGATTTTGAACAGCATTTTCTTTTTTGATATTGCTTATTGTAAGTTATGGCTGGTTTTTGTCAGTTATACTTTATTAATTTATTACTGTTGGTCAAACAACTTGCAGACCACTTTTTTGTAAATACTGCTTTACAAGAATGGTTGGAGTTAGCATAACTTAAATCATGTGGCAAACCAATCGCTCATAAACAATCAGAGCATGGCGAATGAACAGAAACATCACACTGTCACACAGGATTTCATATTTAGTTTTGTGTTGTTCTGCCTTTCGTTCGCACCTGTGAAATCTCAGTTGAAACAGTAAATTTAAGTCTGGAATACTAATGTGAATGCTAATTCATTCCTGTTGGTCTGTCATTTGGTTTCCCGCAGACACAAAAAGGGCATTGTGCCATGCAACAAGATCTGCCAGCCACACACACACTCACACATTTGATTTCGTATCATAGTGGGGTCTTTACACTGACTTCTACCGTTATATACTAAACTAATTATATTTCACTTCCCCTAAACCTGATGCAAATCAATCAGCATTTTTATATTGTCATTAACAATTGTTTAATGTGTTTATGAAGTGATTTTTCTTACAGGGACCATTGTGTGCCCAACTGGTTCCTGATTTAAGGTTTAACTATGCTCATAGGGACATTTGGTTCCCATAATACTGCCAAAAACCTAATGAATACATCTCATAACACAATCTAGGGGACACACACTGATCATCTTCTTTGGCTTGTGAATAATTTTAAGGACTGTATGCATTTACATGCTTCTTTTTAGTTCATCATTTTTGTTTTGCTCAGCAAATGGGTAATTTCACATTCCAGTGTCAAAACAGTGTTAGGGACTTTGAAAGGAAGCATGTGTCTTTGAATATTCAGAGAGCGCATGATTGAGCTAACTGTCAGACACACACCACCCCACCACACACCACACACACACACACATGTTGACTAATCCTCTTACTCTCAGCTGAGCTGTAGGGCTCGGCTGGTCATGACTGTTCCTGGCAGCCTCAGCTACCTGCTGCTGTCAGAAGCTCATCATGCCACATGTTTCTGTGTGTGTGTGTGTGTGTGTGTGTGTGTGTGTGTGTGTGTGTGTGTGTGTGTGTCTGAGGCATAAGGCGGTAAGTGAACACGATTGTGTCCAATGTTCAATAACACGGAACATGTAAAATGAATCAAAAACATGACTAATTCTGACACATCCCACCATACTGGGTTTGGATGCATGACCTCAGTTTGTGTGTGTGTTCGAATGTGCTTTCTCTCGTTTGTTCAAATAGATGGGAATTCTTCTTCTTTTAGACCTTCCAGACAACCACGGCAACAGTATCCCCCTCATGCTAGACTGTGGTTTGTGATGTCACAAAGGGCTGTACACAGTTGCCTTGGCAATGACTGCATCTTCTGATTATGAAGCCCTAGTGGTTTTTTTGCATGTATCTACCTGGCTCCAAGAGAATTTGCATTCAGAAATAACCACCTGTTTGTTGTATCCAGAACATTGTAATGCTGCACAAAGCTAGATTTCTTGAGTTGCTTCTCTTTGAGGTTGGATATTAGGGTTTTATTCTCAATTGGAATTCCAATATTCTTATGGCCTCTACAATATAAATTTAGGGTCAAATACATTGAAACCGAAATCCTAATTGTTTCCACACCCCCTTAAAGCCCAATAGGAGCCAATTGTTCATTTTTGATCAATTCTGTGGAGTCACACTTACCAATGGAAACATCTATGGGGCAAGGCATAGAGAGTTTAAAAACAATGCCAATTATCTTCATTATGGTTGGTAAAACATACAGCACTTTTTTTTCTTTTTATGAAGTCAATATAATTCTTTTGTAGTACCTTTTTTCAAACAGTTCAGGCATATTTTCAGCATATTTTGTGTTACGTACCATCATGCAATCACAAAAATTCACTACACAAAATGTATTTTCATCTCTATAAATGTTTTTTTCTTTCACATTTGGTGCAAACCTATAGATATAGATTCAAATAGAATTCTTTTAGTTTCTATAGAATGTGATCTTTTTTTTGCAATTTAGGGATTGTCATGCCCCCTGGAATCATTTCGTTGTGGTTTTCCTCCCCATTGTGTACTGTGTTCCCGTTTTTGATAGTCATTCCTTGCACCTGGTGTCTTCCCCTTGATCATGTATGACAAAAGAGCCCCAGTCCTTTCAGTTTGCATTTGTCGGTTTGTTGGTATACTTGTTAAATGTCCTCCCTGTTCTCTGTTTCCTGTGGATTATTAAATTTAAGCCCACCACGGAAACTAGTAGTTGCTGCAGTTTATAGTTGTCATTTCCGTTTGTAAGTGTTTTTCTAGATGTCGCTTTATTCATGTTTTATTTCTCAATGACATGCAAGAAAACAACCACCAAATAAAGGATTTCAAGAAAAAAAAGGTGTTTTTGTGTTCACTTCCTTCCTGTCTCATGAGGCCGTCAAGTTCCTACCCCTACTTCCAGGAAGCATGGGTGAAGGCAAACCCTCTCAAAGAAACGTAATCTATAGTTTTTTATATATTTAGTTAAAAGTACAAGCGGCAACTATAGTTGCCAGTGGGAAAAACTAGAGATACATATAACTAACATCATGGGGAAAATGGTATATACTGTGTTAATAGGTTTAGCTTTAATAATATCCCACCTAAAACATAACTTAACCCTTTAACCTTGATTTATTTTTATTTTTTTTTTCTCCCAGACCATACTGAGGACACCACAGTCGTGGACTTCTTTTAAATGTGGCCTTTAAACCCACCTTTTTAGTTAGAGCATTTGCTTGATTTTTTGCTTGGTGTAGCACTTTGGGATTTGTTGCAATATAAAGTGCGTTATAAATGAAATGTATTATTATTATTAACTGACATCTCTACTGTACAGTAGACCTTAATTTGATAGGAAATAAATCTGCAAAAGGAGGGAGATGAGAGAGCAATCTTTCCACAGCTCTACTGCCCCATCTCTGTTTCTGTTTTTGCATTAGGGGGTGGGAATTTCCAGTTTTCAAGTGACAGCAGCAGTTTACTAACTTCAGTCAGTCACACAAAAGGAAAAATGGAAAGATAAAGAGCTAACGCATGGGATTAATTGCTGTAGATTATATATTTTTTTTTCTTTTATGAAATTATGTCTTGTAAGGGACAAAATATTGAGGCCCCTTCATCCAGTTTGGATGTGTTTCATTCTAATTGCTTAAGGACCCAAAACTTCTTTTTATAAATCTAGGTAGCTTATAATTCCCATTATAATGTTGAAATTCAGACAAGTAATGAGTTTACAGTTACACCCTTATTATATGAAACCACCTACTACAGTCAAGCCATTGAATACTATGGGCCTTTAAAAAATATGTATTTTTCATTCAGGTATACCTTTTTATTATATAGATGTAATATTTTTTCATTCTATCTTATTTTTATTCATTTATTTTTCATTTTTTACCTTTTTTGACACTCAATAACCCATTGGGGCAGCTTTATGGCTGCACCTTTATTCACCACTTTTAATGACAAACAAGATTTGTTGTGTTAGTATTCAAGAGATTATAAGATAGGATGCAGCTTTTTTTGGGGTTTGGTCCTTCGTTCGAATGTCCTTCTACTTTAATGGGCATAATAGTTATGAATAAAGATTGATCTGTTGAAAGCAGTTATTTTGAGTTAGATGCCAAATGCTCCTCCCTTCCTATACAAATTTGACACTGACAGGTATGAATACAACATAATTTGCCCACTCGGCAACTATAGTTTGCCACACCATTCTTATCATTGATTTTCAAGGAGAAAAATACAAAAAACTGGGGAAAATAAAATGCTGAACATGTTTCACATAGGACACAATCAACATGACTATATGCATGAACACCATTCAGCAAAAAATTGTTGGCACAAATGGGTGTTAAAGACTTTGTTCTAGTTACTCCAGCGACTACTCGTTCCTCTCCTGTGGATTTATAACAGGGATAACCAAAATGCACAATTATTTTTTACACTAAAGTTTTTAAGTGATTTTATCTAAGATGGATAACCACTATTTTGTATAGGGTGTCGGTTGTGGGTGGTTCAGGTAAAGCCTGTTTTATGGGGACACAAATGTCTCCACAAAGATGGCCAATTAGCTGAAATATCTTGAGTCCAATGAGGAAAAAAAAAGGTTGTTTTTTGTAAGAGTAGGGATTTAGTGTAGGGGGAGATACTATAAAACCCATTACTCCTATGGAATGCCACCATAATGACAGGCAAAAAACCAGTGTGTGTGTGTGTGTGTGTGCCTACTTACTGTAACCATATTTTGGGGACAAATTGGTACCCAGAAGTAAGCAAAACTTGACAAACAAAAATCATCCTAAAACATTGCTTTGTTTTTTTTTGGTTTTGGGTGGTGGTGGGTGGGTGTTGGGTGTGTTGTGTTTGTGTGTTGAGGAGTGTCCTCATTGCTTGGTAAAAACTTGTGTTTTGCTATTGTGATTTTTTTTGTTTTCACTTATACATAGAGTGCACAGCAAGACACAAGAGAGAGGAAACTGATCAGAGATTGATCAGAGATGTATCAGAAAGAAGGGAGAGAGATGGCATCAAATACAGCATTTACATGACATTATGCCATGTGATACGTATATAGAAGCATTACCATGGCAAAGACTGCACATTACTTTAACTCACCCTTCATCTGAAAAAATCAACTAGAAGATTCAGTCATATGGCACAGTGAGGACATTTACTGCATTGACCATCTCATACCTTCATAACACTTTTGATAAACACACTGGATAAATACTTTTACAAAAACATTATTGATTTTATGTGAGATATGAAAGTTAGGTAATGTAAGTGTATTTTCTAACATGATAATTATTGCCTGTATTGCTGTAATTATTTTAACAACAAAGGTGATTTGAAACGTGAATCTTGCATCGCTTACTCTTGAATGAACTGATTGTTAAAAGTACTAAATTGAAAGAAGATCATACTGTTGTGTTTTGGTGATTAATTCAAATGTACATATCACAATGTCTTCTTGTGTTTTGAAACAGTTGATTATTTGGAATATAAATATGCGAAAACTACAATGAAATCATGAGATAAGGTTTTGAAATAATGACTGTGGTTGTTACAATGTGATCAGTTTAAAGTTTTGTACTAAGAAGGTTTTGTTACATCTCTTGAAAATAGTGCATATTGAAAAAAAAAGAAGAATTAAAAAAAAAAAAGGAAAAATGTAAAGGTGACCTATTTTGCTCCTTTTTACAAAATGTAATATTAAGTTTCAGGTGTCCCTAGGATGTGTCTGGGATGCTTCAGCTCAAAATACCCCAGATTGTAAATATATTGTTTTGAAAAAGCCTATTTTTAGTGGAAGCAGAAACAGGTTTTCGTGTATGTCTCTTTAAATGCAACTGAGCTGCTGATGTCTACCCCGCCCCATTTTCCAGAATAGGGACGTTGGGCTTAAAGCCATTAGCCCTACCTCTGATACTTTGTACTTGCTAAAAAAACAGGTTTGGTTTTGATTCTTAGGTCTATTGGGCTGAATGGGAAAGGGGTTATGTTGATTAATAATAGCTCGTTATTAAGTTTAAAAGGTTGCCTCATATCTTATAGATGGGTTTTCTAAGCGCACACATCAGTACCAGAGCGCACGCACAGGAAAACGGATGTCACCACAGCATGTGAGTACATAAAACTAAGCTCTCTGTCATGTCTTTATTGAACTGAAAAAGTCACTTACAAGAAAATGTTATGCTCCCTTAAAGGGTTAGCTTCACCCAAAAATGACAAAGTAGTCATAAATACTCATCCTCAAGGCACTTTTAGGTATATATGACTTTCTTTTTTCAGATGAATCCAGTCGGAGTTATATAAAAAAATTGGTCTTTGATTCTTTTTCTCAAGCTGGTTTAATGGCACTCAAGCAGGGTGTGTTGCAGCGCTTCAGTCCACAAAGAAGTGTATTTTTAAAAAGCGCCGCTTTCTATAACAAAAAAAAAAAAAGTGTCACCACCTCACCCCGGCTTAGCTCCGGGGGGTGAACAAAGGCCTCCTGTAGCAAATCGATGCATTTTTGTAAGAAAAATATCCATATTCAAAACATAATAATCACTTTAATCTAGCTTGCGACAACAATTCTACACAGAAGCAACTCTGGGAGGATGATGTATAAGGTCAGCATTGCATATGCACCGGTGAGCCTCGTGAAAACCAACGTTTGTAAACAGGATTAAAAGAAGCAAAGTTTCCTTACTTTAGCAAAGGAAAATCAGTCTCCTCTTGGCTTATATCGAAATCCTCCCACATTGTATCAAACTTTCAGCGCTACTATTTTGACACCCACGCCCTGCTGGTATTTTAATATTGTATTACAGTGTAATGTTTTACCCCAGTGGCACCTGTCATTGTCACTGCATTGTTCAAAATGAGTAAACTATGTTACTGTACAGAGCTTGTTTTTACAAATGAATGACATGTTTGAATTTATTTTCTATTGCAATAAACAGAGTTCAAAGGGATAGTTTACCCCCACCACTGAAATTTGTCAAAATCTACTCATTTACTCACCCCCATGTCATTCCAAACCTGCATGACTTCACTCTTCTTTTGTGGATTCACAGAAGTAAATACACTGAAAAAGTGTCCTTGTGCTCTTTAATCATACAGTGATGAAAGTCATACAGGTTTGGAAATGGCATGCGGGTATGCGGGTGATTAAATAATGACAGAATTCTAAATTTGGCTTGGCCCAACTCCCTATCCTTTGATGTAACCTAAAAAAAACTCAAAACTTCTTCACATTAACTCAGAAATTCTGCCTCACAAAAATATATACAGGCTATCCTTAGATCAGAGACATGCGTTGGTGTTTCACTATAGTGTGAATGAAGTCTTTGTAACGTCACAGAAGCATGGACTGATGGTGCTGTCCACACATTGTAAAGCAGCGAACAGCAGAAGTCATCGATGTCTTTGTTCTGCTAACGCTACTCATGGCTAAAGCTGGGGAAAGATTCTCAGAACTCCAGAATTCCAGGGGTTTAGTTCCACACAAATGAGTTGCTACAGATCTGTGATCTCTAGAGAAGTGTGACCAAGAGAGAAAATTAAGCATGAGACTGAAAAAACAAAACCCACAAAAAGAAGTGGTCTTTTCAGTAAAGGTAAATTGAAGCTGTCCACCACACTGTAATATCCAACCCCTTTTTTTATTCTTTTTGCATTTGCTTTACACAGTTTGTGACACTTAGGTCAGCTAAGCAATACCACAATGATAAAAATAAAAGCAAACTGAAGTTAATAAATTAGAACTCCTCTGTATAATGTATTCACCACAGCTGTACACTCCCATGGGGCCATATATGGGGGGACACTATGACTCTCCCATAAATACAGTCTTTTTTTTACAGTCAGTCATATTCATCAACAACCATATGATGTACTGTGTGTGCATTTAGTCTACATGATTGTCGCAGCCTCTTGGCTCTGTCCTCCCTGAGGGTCAGAGCGTGTTGGTGGTTCAAGGGGTAGCGGCTTGTGAAGGACTGGCGGGTTGAGATGATTGGTATGAGCTTAGAGGCCCCCGATTAGTTATGCGCTTGAGAGCGCGGCGCGAGGCGCTTCTCTTGAGGCTCGGGATGGCTCTGTCACGTTGACGGACACCAGTGTGGTGATGTGAAAAGACGTCCTCGGAACACTGTTTACGCAACCATAGCGGGATCGAACATTCCACATATTACCCGCAACTGCACCCAGCTCGCGTGCTCGTCAAACTCCCCCTGACAGATGGAAAGAAACAAGTCAGCTTAAATGTACTGTGTCAGAATTATCAGAGCGAATTTATGTTCTCATTTCTCAATTTCCTTGTCACTCCTTTCTCTCTCACGCTCTTTAATGGAAACTCTTTTTGGTGTGTTCATATGAATTACAGTAAAAGCTGCTGACCCAATGTCAAAGCAAAAATAAACACGCCACTCACTGTTTTTTTCATTCCCCTCCCTTCTGCGCTTTTTGTTCATGTCAGTTGTTTTTTTTCCGAAAAGGGTGCACAAATAATACATGAACCACTCTGCTAAAATGTAATTTCTTTTTCTAACAACCCAAAAGGTTCCATCGCTGAGCCAAGTACATGAACATATCCTATAGGGTTCCTCTCCAACAAACATTTAATCGTGTGCCTCTAATGCTTTCAAAAATAACAGGTTAGGGGACACAGAATTGCACCATTTTTATGTGAAGTGACGTCTATTCTTTTCATTACAGAGCAGGAGCGAATTATAGAGAGAAACTATGTGTTTTATAATGACATGTTGACTACAGCGAGTTCGACCCGCTCAGAGCATTGACGTACATAGAGGGAACATTTTCTACTGCCTCTCTCTTCGTTCAGTTTCTGTGTGTAATATAGAGCATTCTTTTAGTGCCTGGTGCACCACGCTTAAAAAATGGTTTCGCCAAAACAATATAAGAGCAGCTGACATGACATTTTCTAAACTGTACCATCAGTCCAACCTGCCAGTATGTGTAAGATGCTATACTTCCTACTCTAAACCTATTTTAAAACAGTACCCTTGTCATATAGCCATTGATGAAGGCAGGGCTCTTAATCTTAATAAAACAACCAAAAACATGCCCTCTTAAATGATTTTACAGTTTGCACACCTCTTTTTTGTCTCAAAATGAAAGCTATTAGGTATATGTACTGGTAACTTGTAGCAGATTCCAGACTATGTAAAGGTATGTACTTGGGTCGTTGTTCTCATTGTTTGTGTAGCAGCAGCCGAATAAACACTAATGTCCTCCTAACACAAGCTCTCTTTGTCTCTTCATGTTTCAAGTCCCTGTGTGTGTGTGAGAGTGTGTATGCAGCGCTCACCTGTTCATGAGTGACAGGTATGAGTCTCTGTTTGGACAGTTCTCGTAAGGTGCTGACATCTGTTTCTCATATCCAACCTTACAGCCAACCAGCACCAACTTTGCATTTGGACAATACTCTTGAGCCTCCACCTGCGCCACTGAAAGAAGGAAAGAAAGAATCTGTCATATGTAAGTCATGTTAGATAAAATCAATCCATCCTGCCTACTGATCTACACTACCGTTCAAAAGGATCATGTGACACTGAAGAATGGAGTAATGATGCTGAAAATTCAGCTTTGCCACCACAGGAATAAATTTTATTCAAATAACTGTTCTTTTAAATTGTATTAATATTTTGCAATATTACTGTTTCAACTGTTCCTTTCTTCCTTCTTTACTCAGCTTCTAACAATGCATGCAATAGCTAAATTTTGGGAGTAACATTTAAATATTTTATTTCACTTTATAGTCGATACTTGCAATAGTTGTTTATGCTGTGATACAGTGATTCTGTGGCACATTGCTTTTGCTCCTTGTTGTTTATGTGCACATAATGAGTGCATAATGTAGTTGGTGCATACATCTGAGAGAGAATTAGGGAAGCAATTTGACCAGTAATTGTATGATTACTTACAAACACGCGACACTCATGTACATCTAAATCAAATTGCACAATATTTACAACAGTTTTTAACCAATTAGCTATACAACAGCGTAGTAAACAACAACAGCTTTAAATCTCCTTTCACATCAGCATAGCTTAAAATGACCCTGGTAAGACCCTTTCAGGAACATTCCTGCTAATGCAGAACCATCCAAAGCCAGTTATACAGACAGTTTGTGTGTGTGAGAATGGTGCATGTGTGTTGTTCACCAGCCCCTGCAAAGGTTCAGCTATCTCAGCTATGGCTCCATTTCACAGGTTCTGAATGTGTTCAGCCATCCATCAGACAGTGCTGTGATCTTTAACCTTAAATGCCACCATTAACTGGCCAATCGGAAGTCACCGCCTGCCTCTCAACATTCCACAATGGCCTTTAGCTCCGCCTCTGTGGCCTCAGAGGTGAGATGCTGAAGTCATTGGTGTAAAGACATTCAGTGTGTCTGCTGTAACAAGGGTTAGCAGATGAACAGTGATGCAAATTAAAGGCTTTTGGAGAAATTTTGGTATAATTACATCAAAATTAAATCACTCTTTTTATAATTAAAAAAAGTTATATTTTTTCAAATGTTTAGGTTCTGTAAGACTTTTTTTTTATGTTGTTTTTTAAAGACTCATGCTCACAAAGGCTACATTTATTTGATTCAAAATACAATATAAACAGTAATATTTTGAAATAGTATTACTATTTAAAATAACTGTTTTTTCTATTTTAATGTATTTTAAAATGTTATTTATTCCTGTGATACAAAGGTAAATTTCCAGGATCATTACTTTCAGTTCTAGTGTCACATTTTTTGTTATCATTGTCGGCAACCTTTGTGCTGCGTAATATTTGTGATACATTTAATTTGGTGAACAGAAAGTTCAAATAGAAAAAAATAGAAATAAAAATCTTTTGTAAAATTGTAAAAAAAAAAATTAAAAATTAAAAATTAAAAAATTAAAAAATGGCACTGTCACTTTTGGTCAATTTGATGCATGCTTACTAAATAAAAGCATTAATTTCTTTAAAAAAATTATAAAACTTACTAGGAGTAGGCGATATGACCAAAATCTTATCACAATATAAGTAATTTTTTTTTCATGGTAACGATATATATCACAATCTAGTTATTTTTGCTTTAAATAAGGTCTTTATAATATCAACAATTTTGATTCCATAGAAATTTCAGAATACCAGCAATATCACAAAAAACTAATACTAGCCTAAATAATAATAATAATAATAAAAAAAAACTTGAGCTCACTAAAAACAAGTAAACAGTCAGCAATTAAATACGAATAAGAAACTAATTACAAGCAATAGGACAAAAAATTATAGTAGAACAAATAAATAATGCTACATACATTGATTATATAAAAACACACTGCATATTCTTCTCATTGTGTAACTTGTTCATTGTGTAAATTAAATATAGATTTCTTCTTATTAAAGTAATAAAAGTGATTTAGTCAAGAGCTGTGAGAAATTTTCTCTCTTTTGTTGTTTCTCTTTTGTAGTTTGATTAACATGAATGACAGACAGCAGGAATATTAGACTGCTGTCACTTTAGGAGCTGCCCAGATCAAATTGTCCTTTTTTGCTTGACTTGCAGTTTGCAACAACACAAGCTTGTTTAAAAACCCAAAGACGTTCAGCATGTTTTCTATGAAATGTCCTATGTGCTTCATGTTTTTATGGTGGTGTGAAAACATGAAAAAAGCACCCCTAAATATGATCTGACTGAAATGGATTTCCAGAATGTGATTTGAATAGGAAATTCAAACCGCCATATGAATCATCTTTCAAGATGTGCTCGAAACTGGTTTATTATGTAGTTTGTTGTGTATTTCTGGTGATATTTGTATTAATGTATTTATGAATGGGTTTCAAGTAACGGGGTAAGTATAGTATTGTTAAATTATTTGTTTAGTTATTTAGGGTATCTATACTTTACTGGAGTAATTATTTTTCAGCCGACTTTTTACTTCTACTCCCCTACATTTTCACGCAAATTATCTGTACTTTCTACTCTTACATTTTAAAATAGCCTCGTTACTCCTATTTCATTTCGATTTGTTTCATTCCGGCATGTCTTCATTCAAAAAAAAAAAAAAAAAAACTATCAGATAAATGCGCCATCCGGATGAAGTGTAGATTTGATTGTGGTTGGATGAGAAGTATAAACATATGCCATTCCGACACCCTATTGGTTTGTCATTGATCCACTTCAGCACCTACATATGGCTAAGTATGCATGGCCGGGACATAGCCAGTGTTGGGTTCGTTTATCAAAAATATATATATATTTCTTAAAGTTATTATTTCTCACTACTGGCTCATTTATCAAATGGATTGCTTTCTCTGCTCCTCCGAAAATTCATTTTACTGTAGGCAGTTGGTGGCGGGCGTTTGAAAAAATAGTGTTTGCGTTGACGATGACGTATTGTGATAAGTGGCTATACCAACTTTGTAACTCGTTATCCCCTCGTTCAACTTTTAAAAACATATCGAGGGTGTTATGGTGGGTTTCCCCATTCCATACCTCTCATGTTTTTAAATAAAAAATGTATTATTAATGATTGGCTTTCCAGCTTTGTATTTAAACTATGCATGCACAACATGATGCTGTTTTGTTTATCATTGTTTAAGCAACTTAGTATAATTGGTTTATAAACATTATTTTAAATATTATTCACTTAATAGTCATAATACTCATGCTTCTGTAAGCGTTATCTTAGTAATATGTTGCTTCGATAGAAACCTCTCTTGTGACCTCGGAGAATATCTAACAAAAAGCTACTCTTCAGCCTGAACTGAAATTATGCATTTAAATTAATATAATATAATTCGAATTTTGATAATACACAAGTAAAAAAATCGAATTTGGTTTTTTAACCATTTGAAGAAGCCCCTATAGCAGGCGGTATGTAGGACGAAGATACAGGGAAGGTATCAATTAAGAAGGTATCAGGTAAATAAGGCGATTTTCATTTTTATTATTTGATTAATTACACGGTTAATCATTCATTCGTGTACAGCACTTAAGATTTATTGCATATATTAAATGTAACAAGGGGTGCTTTGTTTACTAAGCCTGTGAGCAAATTTCTTAATTTTCTTGTCCCATTGCCCTAGCAGATTCCTGCAGCTAAGCTTGGAAGGTTTTTTGATGACATGCACTCCTGAAGTTTGACTTTTGCACCATTACAATGTACTTATAGGCAACTGGTCATCCTTATCTCTAGTTCTTTAATGTATTTGCATTGTACTAAAGTCGTTCATTTTCAATGGGGATATACTGGCTGAAACAGGTAACCCTAGTGCATCAAAAATTTTTTCAACATGAACATTTAATATAACATTATAGTCATTATGGCTATGGCCTTTAGAAAAAATGTTTTTTGAGGGAGGTGGGGCAGTGGTAGCGACCTAAGCTTTTGTTCTTAGCTGGAATTTTTCCCCTTACATTACTTTTTACTTTTTATACTTTAAGTAGTTTGAAACCAGTACTTTTACACTTTTACTTGAGTAAAAGCTTGAGTTGTTACTTCAACTTCTACAAAGCTCTTTTTATTACCTAGTATGATATACTTCTACTTGAGTAATGAATGTGAATACTTTTTGACACCATTTGGATTTCAATCAGATTTGCACAAAAAATCAGATTTGAATTTGACGAGTCTGAATGAGGCATGACACACAAATTACACTATGTTTACACGGATACTTGCAAAGACAGGTATTTTGGCACAAACAAGTGTGCATTTAACAGTTCAGAAACCATATAAAGCGGTGAAAATAAATAATACGGTGGAAATCAGTTTTATTTTGAATTAATTAATTAATTAATGGTCGTTTGATCGATCTAGAAGAGAGAATAGTTGTGGTAATGCGTTACGCAGCGTGCTGAGATCTCTCTCTACAGACAATTCTACATTACTTCAAAAACGACGATTTTACACCTATAATGTATTAATATAATATAGCGATCTAGTATTAAGGCTATTTTGTGGCTACAGATAGGAAGCATTGACAGCAAGTTTATGTGCAAATGTGATCTCCTACCTCTCTCTCTTTCGCTCTGTGTGTGTGTTTGTGTCGTCAATTAAAGCGGTGCATTAATATGGAGCGGTGATTAAACTGACTTGGAACTACCTGTGCATTAGCGGTTTTTACTGCATGCCTGCCAGTAATCAAGATCAGTATTCAGACAGACCATGGAATGAATTCATAATGTGCCCCTCTTTTCTATATCATCTGGAAAATGCTTTTTCTCACCAGACATATACTCAAAAGACTTCAAATCAAAAAACCCATTGGGGAAACATTCAGCGCGTAGGTCTCACACCCTCATCAACCCACCAGTGATGGCATCTGTGTTTAGGTTGTGTTTTGTTGTAAATCCACACAATGCCGTCATCACTCCCAGTGCTAAACACCCCTACAAACAAATACTTATATGAGTGCGAACAATTACATTTGTGTTTTCACTAGCGAGACTAATCATACCGCAGAAATATGTGTGTGTTTAACATCTCCAGCTTATAAGGTCATTCCAACATGCACTGTTTCAAGTGCTAATACTGACACTGTCTCGTTTTTTGAAGATAAGAGAAAAGAAAAAAAGGGAAATAAGAGGAGATTCTGACCTTATTAGGGATGCTGTCCACGCGTCTTCTCTGGTCATGCTGATATCAAAGTAAATGAGCACAGCATCTACAGTCCTGGATGCAGCCAGAGGCCTTGCGTTATCATCATAATCCTGAGGGACCCTGCAGCACCTGTAAACACCGTGAGGGGGTCAGGATTGAAAAGGCTTCATTACGATAAAGCTGATGTTAAAGAGGGAGGAAACACTGCTAATGAAACTTGCGAGATGCTTTTATTAGTAACATACAGAAGAGAAATGATGTACAGTGGTTCATACAGCGGTGCAGATGATACAAAAGACTGATGTTTCTAAGAGTGCCTGAACGGGAGGAGAGGTCAGTTTAATTCCAGCCTGGTAAATTCTTCCTGCTGGCTGTGTTCAGGGAAGAATAGCATTTTAACAGTAGCATTCATACTATTTCTGCAGAATAAAGTATGTACACTGTACTGTACACATTGTGAATTTTCTAAGCCACTCTTGTCCCAGGGCTTAGTCAAGTACAGTCACCTTTATTTCTATAGCGCTTTATGCAATACAGATTGTTTCAAAGCAAACGCACGGTAATAAACAGGACTCGATGCAAAACCATGCGTGGCGTACGTAAGACAGCTCTAAAAAACACAATAGTCATAGCTCAGCTCAGTTCAGTGTTTTGTTCCAGGATGCTCGTGTTTCCCCACAATGTGTCCCAACTTGATTCTTACATTTCCAGTGTATGGAAATGAACCAAAAAATAAATCCAGTATTCAGACAGACCATGGAATAATTCAAAATATTGCCCACTTCCGTTTTTTTTTTCCTATATCATCGGAAAATCTTTTCTCACCAGCATATACTCAAAAGAATGCAAATCACAATCAGACCAAAATATCATTGAAAACCTTCAGCGACTCGGCCTCCACACCTCATCAAACATAATTGTTGGCATCTGTGTTTAGGTTGGGTTTTTTTTGCCTCACACACTCCCCACACACACCCTGCCGCATCCACCATCCCACCCACACAAGGGCCTAAAACCCACCCCAACAAATACTTCTATTAGTCGACAATGATTACATTGTGACTTTTCACACGCACCCCAGAGACTAATACTGCAAGTATGTGTTGTGTTTACAACTACAGCTTATAGGTCATTCCACATGCACTGTTTCAAGTATATACTGACCTGTTCTCTTTTTTTTAAGATAAGCAGAAAAGACAAAAAAGGACATAAGAGGAGGCCGATTCTGACCTTCTTAGGGATGCTGTCCAGCGTCTCTGGTCTGCTGATATCCAAAAAGGGGGGGGGGGGGTGCAGGATGAGCACAGCATCACAGTAATGGATACGACCCGAGGGCCGCACATTATCATAATACGAGGACCCTGCAGAACACAAAGCACAGTGAGGGGTCAGGATGAAAAGGCTTCATTACGATAAAGCTGATGTTCAAAGAGGGGAAACACTGCTAATGGCGCTTGCGAATGCTGTGTAACATACAAAATGATGTACAGTGGGTCTAGCAGCAGTGCAGAGATACAAAAGGACTGATGTTTCTAGAAGTGCATGAACAGGAAGGGAGAGGTCCAGTTGTGTTTAATTCCAGCACAGTAAATTCTTAACTCTTTGGCTGTGTTCAGAATAGCATTTTTAACATTAGCATTCATACTATTTCTGCAGAATAAAGTATGTACACTGTATACTGTACACATTGTGAATTTTCTAAGCCACTCTTGTCCCAGGGCTTAGTCAAGTACAGTCACCTTTATTTCTATAGCGCTTTATGCAATACAGATTGTTTCAAAGCAGCTTCACAGTAATAAACAGGAAAAAAAAAAAACAGGACTCGATGCAAACAAAACTAAATGCTTCTGTAAGACAGCTCTAAAAACACAACCGCCCCCGTCATAACTCAGCTCAGTTCAGTGTTTGTTCAGAAGTGCTCGTGTTTCCCCCCCACATGTGTCCAACTTGAGTTTCTTACATTTCCAGTGTATGGAAATGAACCAAAAATAATACACCAGAGATTTTTAATGTCTCAGTGCAATTTTAATGTGTTCTATTTCCAAGATAATAACTGGACACCATTAATGCAAAGTGATGAGGTCATCACCAGTGTTATTTTAGTATCATTGAGATACTAATTATATTTTTTATTAATATTTTGAATACATTATTATTTTTATATTTTCCTTTTTAATTTTAACTTTTAATTTTAGTTACATTTAGTAATTCTAGTATATAGTACTTTAAACACATATAGGATATATAGAACCATTAAGTGGAAAAAGTAACTAAATGGAAAACAGGCTGAAATAAAATAAGGTTTATATCTTAATTAAAAAAAATTTTTCCAGTTAGCCAGTCAAAATGTTTTTCTATGGTTTTAGTTAACTATTACTACATTTCGATAATACATTTCTATTTCAGTAGCATATTAGTACAGTATCATGCATGTTGTTGTCACATGACCTCTCAACTGAATTGCATGATTTAATTGTCATTAATCACAGAAATTAAACCCATAATATTAATTTGATTTTGTGTAATACTGGCTAATTTGTTTGGCAGTGCAATCAGTTTCAGTTCATTTATGTTGTTGAAAATAGAGAAGATGGTCAAGGTGAGATCATAATATTTTTGGATACATAATAGAAAATTCATATTATGTAATCAGTTACTTTGAATGGGGTTGTGAAATGCCACTGTCTAAAATTTGGGCATACTCTCTGTCTCTCCTGTTGAACTTTGCATTCATCTCCTCATCTTCTGTCCTTCCCTTGAGTGAGGACAACAAATCCAGCATAGACAGAGAGCGATAGGGAGGGAAAGAGAGAGAGGAAGTGTGACAGTGACAATGAGTGTCTGAAGGCACTGATCAAAGCTATCAGTTATTATGGGCTGGCCTCAGGAGCCACCTTTTGAGCTGCATGTCCCACAATTCCTCTGGCAGGTCATGTCAACCACAGCCAGGAAAGAATGGTCAAATCTAATTTCCTAGATGAAGTGCAAATAAGGATAAGATGAAACTAATAAAAAGTGTTCAGAGAGACAGACTGGAATGAAAAAAAAAATGCATGTTTCTATCGTCATATTGCCTGTTTGTTATTTGTTGCCAAGTTGAGTGTGCTAGCCCACAGGGACACAGAAGCACTTTTATTCTGTTCTCCATACCAACAGCTTCTAAAATAAACTTGTTTACTTAGCTATTAAGTGACAACATACCGTAGACTTCAGTTGTTTTATTTTTACATAAACCCCATCAATAATCACCAAAACCCTAACCATACTCTAAAAAACAAGTACACCTTTACCTTCACAAAAAATATGATTCACGCATTTTTATTATATATATATAATTATACATAGAGAGAGAGAGAGAGAGAGAGAGAGAGAGTAGATAGATGAGAATAATAACAACAAAAATTGGTAATACAAGTTAATTGGAATCATCTATCTAATAATAATAATTTATTTTATGTATGAATTATTTTCCTTTCATTCCTTACATATAAATTGAATTTAAATTATTACAAATAGTAATACATTCCATGTATTATTATGTATTCCATGCATTCCATGTAATAATAATAACAACAATAATAATAATGTATGCCATTTATATGGTGCTTTTTCTTGACACATTTGGAGGGGGAAATCTCTTTAACCAAAGAGTAATAATAACAACAAAATGTCAAATTATTTTTATAAAAGTGTAATAAAATTTAATGTAATAATGTCTGAAATAATAATAATAATGTATTATTATTATTATTATATTTCATACATATGCCCAAAGGGACATTGTCAAATTTTTGTTCATACCAGATTTAGCTCCTTCTCTGGACAGATTTGCCCCCAAGGTATAGCTCAATAAACCCACACCCACACACACACACACACACACACACACACACCACACACACACACACACACACACACACACACCCAGAAACCGTGTTTACTGTACAGCTGCTCTGCATCTCAGCCTCTGTGTATTTGTATGTGTGTGTGCTCTTTTCTTAACACTCTTGTTGTCTCTTTTTTTTGTCTGTTTTTCTATTTAACAATTTGACAAGTCCTTCTCATTTATGGTTACTCTCCTCTGCCAATCCAAAAACATGCACGCCATGTAAAAAAACACAAAAACAAAATAAACATTAATTTTCCTGTCTTGTTTGCAAATGGGTGTTACATGTCTCCACAGAATTCGTTCAGCGGTTGTTTTCTTTGTTTTATTTTCGAGACATTATTACTGTGATTACATCTGTAGTGCTAGTTAAGAACAGCTGTTGTGTCTGTATGAAACGCTGACCTGAATGTTTGCCAGTAAAACATTCTCCTCCTCCAGTCCCTAGATTCACCTCTCGCCAGCTGTGCAGACTGTTTGTGTGTGTGTGTGTAGATGAAGCAGAACTCTATGGGATGTCATTACAGATCGTTGAAGATGTAGCCGTAAGCACAAGAGTGTTCAGTTAGCTCAGTAGCAAACACACATATGCATCACACAAACATCGACAGACACTCATCAAGACCCATCAGAGAGACAGCGTGATTTACTGTGTGATGTGAATATGTGTTTATGTTTGCAATTTTTCTAGATCTAAACAAGCTAAGGGCAAGGCATGAAAAGGTTAAACTAAAATGAAGGATGTTATGCTGGCAGAGAAACAATGCCTGATGGTTGTAATGAACTGAAATGTTGCATTAAAATATCATTACCAGTGTGTAGGAATTAATCAATGGCCACATACCCCACTGTAGCGTTTCAACCACATTTAAATATGGGAGGTGAATCTCCAAAATTACAGTTCTCGTGTGTTATAGAACAGAACTAAAAAAACTAGGATGACTGACACAGTGGTAACCACAGTAGTGTTTTGCATCTCGTGCATTTGGTATTCGCTTTTTTTGACCTATAATATTACAATGACCAAAGACTCATTATGTCCAGCGATTTTAACTAAAGCCCCGTCGACAGGGCCACTGTGTTTTGTTTATGTTTGGAAAGTTGCTTTACAGAGTGTGCTCTTCAAGGGATGCCATGTCCACTTATTATAAGTGATGCTTGTTAAGCATATTTGTAGATTAGTAAAATAATGTTGACATATTGTGGGTTAAGTTAAAGTTTTACAACACTGTTCCGGAACAGTTCAAACCAAAGATTCAGATGTGTGGACGAGGACTGTTTCCTGTGAGAGTATCCTACAATGCCGGTGTTCTGACAAATAATGCTGACTCATAGCCTGTAAGTATGTTTTCATATTTAAAGGATTTGCCACTGACTACTCAAACGTGAGTTTTGAGCAGTGTAGAGTAGCGCTTGTTGTTTTGTTGTTTTCTGCCGATCACAAATGCAGACATGGGTTTTATGTTTACATAGCGCGATGCAACGCAACACATAAAAACACAGTATAAGTCATTATAATCCGTAATTATATCCCCACTAGATGCAACAAATGCCTCGTTTGTAATGGGTTTTTTTCATCACAGTATGGTAAGGGGCGTAACATTTCCGTCACACGCTTGAGGTATTCGGCCAATCACAATGCACTGGATAGCTGGCCAATCAGAGCACACCTCGCTTTTTAGAACGATGAGCTTTGTAAAAAAAACAACGATGAGTTCAGAAGGCGGGGCATAGAGGAGAAACGATAATGTACAGTATGTGGAAGATAATGTGGTTTTTGAACCTTAAACCGCTTCGAAACATTTCATTACACCAAATACACAAAATAATGTTATTTTTTTAGCAACGTCATATGACGGCCCTCGTTAATTTTTCTTTAAGCTCTATCCGCAACATATGTAGCATGCTGTCGATTACCATTTTTCAAAACTCAACTCTCAGTCTCTCAAAACAAACAAAAAACTGTATTGACAGATATGTGAATACAATGGACGTTGTATGATTATAGCCTACACTTCTTCTAAGTGGATTTCTGTAAGCCATGTTGTTTGTTTTTGGTGTTATACAAACTGGGAAGGACAGTTAAAAATTATGAACATTCTGAGGAAAATGCTGAAGAAAGCATACACAACATAAAAGCAAACCAAATCACACACCGTTAAACAAAGGGAGGCCTCTCATTACCATTCAACGTTCTCATTACTCATTTCTCATTAGTCATCAAATCATTAGTTGCCCTAGTTCTCCAGATGGCTGAGCCAAAAACATTCATCCAGCTCTTCATTTTACAACTGCAAAGTCAACTTTCACACACTTCATTACAAATCCACAACAAATCTTGACATTATGACAAATTAAGATTATCCACAGTTACATCTTTTTGTAGCTTTCATGTCAAAACTTCCTCCTTTTATCACAAAAAAAATGTTACAGAAAATATTACTGGCAAAGGTACCCTCATTTAGATCTAAGAAGATGCATATTAGTATCTTTAAGGTACATATTTTTACTTAAACATGGCAATTTTAGTTTTGGTGCATATAAATACCCTTCGAAAAAGAATTCGGCTTAAATGTTCAGAGACAACTGTATTATCATTGTTTATTAATTAATAATATATTTATTATTTTACTGTATATAATAATAATAATAATAATAATAATAATATCACAAATAGGAAACTGATAGTACATATATTTTTAAATATATTTATTAAAGTGACATTTTTAAATCAGACTTAGCTCACTTCTAGGGACAGATTTGTTTCATATGCTTATATAGTTTTCTAGCACTTAAAAAACTAATTATTTTTATGTAAAAATGCTTCCCTTTATCCCAGCTGAAGACAACAATAACCAGTTGTCAATTGGGGGAAAAAAATGGTTTGGTTGAAAAACCTACTAACAAGTTGTCACGAGAAAAGATCTTTTAAAGCTGATTCTGTTTCTGGCTCGTCATCGATGCTAGAGATGGAAGGTCAAGTTCAAGTTGTCATTGCATTGTGGGATACAGTTTTTCATGCAGTGAGCTCTGTTGTATACTGCTCATTTTCTCAAATGGTAGAAGGTCCATTTGGTATTCTATGCATGGAAAATTTGCAGTGTATAAATACTACAAAAATAGCAAGAGAGTAGTATGCTAGTATGTATTTTCCAAGCATAGCCGGCGTTGTTTTTGAAAATGCATTTGGTGGCACAACTGATAGTACAGAAATCACATTTATGACCGCTGGAGCACAAAACCAGTCAGATTTATACATCACCTGAAAGCTGATAAATAAGCTTTCCATTGGTGTATGGGTTGTTAGGATATAGCACAATATTTGGCAAAAGATACAACTATTTGAAAATCTGGAATATAAGGGTGAAAAAAAAAAATATCTACATAAAATAAGAAGAAAATTGCCTTTAAAGTTGTCAATGAAGTTCTTAGCAATGCATATAATAATCAAAAAAAATTGAGTTTTGATATATTTTACGGTAGGAAATCTACAAATATACTATTTACTTAAATAAAAGAAAAATCAATCATTTTGAACCCATACAATGTATTGTTGGCTATTGCTATAAATATAGCCCGTGCTACCTTAAGACTGTTTTTTGTGGTCCAGGGTCACCTTTTAATGTAATGTGGCCATACGTTGGGAAATGATTCAGTTTTAGAGCATTTAAATACTTGGTTCTGTTCGTATTAAATTTCATCTGAATTCGTTCCACCAATTACAGATTGAATCTTTTTAGGCAACTTGGTATGACTGTATGAGGTTCATAAAATAGATGTTAAATACATACTTTTTGCACACAAAGCTGCTTGGGGCCTGGCTGATGCTCAAGAGGGCTTACTGACAACATTTTTAAACAGTGATAAAGTTCATAACCAGCTGAACTTATTCAACCACAGTCCACGCTGAAACAGATTTCTTGTGTCCCAGACCGTTGTTATTAGAGCACTTACAGGTAAAGCGAAGATTTACTCTCAACAGGGTTACAGTTTGACCCGCACAGCCCTACAGACCAACAACAACAGCAGGAGAGGAAAACATTCCCATAGGAACTTAAAAATGGAGTGGACAAGAAAAGAAATTCCCATAAAAGGACTTTTATAGCGGGTGGGGAAACATGCAGAGGCCTAGAGTGGGGATTTATGGGTCCACGCTCGCTGAGAAACCCCTGAAGTGTGTGTCAGGATGAGTGTGTGTGTCAGCAGTGGTGTAGCTTAACACCCAAGTGTGCTAAAATCCACACTGACAGCACTGTCTAAACATGCATGCACAGCTTTGAAATATTACTGAGTTCTGGCTAACTTGTTGTTGGTCTGTTGCGTTATAGATGAGAAGCTTGAATCCACACAAAGCCATTTATATTAGAGATCTCAACCCCAGATACAGACCACAACTCAAGAGCAATACAGGATCATATTCTACTCTGTATTCATAAGCCCTGCATTGTCTACTGTGTATTGTTAAATCAAAGCAGCAGAGTTCTGCTTCCTGACTCTTTGTAGTTCAGACATCACATATTTGAGAAAATGTTGCTGAAACAACATTCTCTTGTGAGTCACTCCAGAAAACCAAAAAGCCATGTTTAGTCTTTCTCATACAAATTCACAAGGGGTCAGGTCCATGGGAGCGGTCAACAGCCAGGAGGGACAGGAATGAACCTTGTCCATGCATAGACGAGAATGGCACCAGGATTTGTGTTACAGTAGAACTTTTGCAATTGCATCTATCTGTTTATCTATCCATGAAGAGGTTTCAAAATTTACACTCCCAGACTGTTCAAATCAGTTTGACGCCACTAAAGAGCACAATGCTTCACAGTCACTGGCTAAGTTTGGACTGGAATACTAGTATACTACCTTTTGCATACTGCCTGATTTTATATGGATTTTGATATAGCCTAATAAGCCTATATAGAGATAGAGAGAGAGAGAGAGAGAGAGAGAGAGAGAGAGAGAGAGAGAGAATACATTGTCATTATATTGACTGCATTACAAGCATGTTTATATAGTCCACCCAAAAATTTACATTTTGACATTTACTCACCCTCATGGTGTCGTTCCAAACCTGTATGAGTTTCTTTCTAATGTTGAACATTAAAGAAGATATTTTGAAGAATGCTGGTAATCAAACAGTTGATGGTCCCCACTGACCACTGCCTTCCGTATTTCTTTCCCCACTATAGAAGTCAAAGGGGACCAACAACTGTAAGCTTGTAAAATATCTTCTTTTGTGTTCAACATAAGAAATAAACTTATACAGGTTTGGAACAACATGAGGGTGAGTTAATGATTCATGCACATTTAACGTTTCAATCTAAATATGTGTTTTGACAGGGTGAATTGATAATTAGTCAAAGATAAAGCTTAAAAATCACATTGACATTACTTCTTGTTCATGTCAAGTGATATAGTATACAGCCATATCCCCTGTGGGTACATTGCACCTTTTGGTAAAAGTAAGATTTTTCAAAAATAGGTGAATACAATTTAGCTTACTATGTACAGTATACAAACTGCAGAAATATTATGTGAAGTATGTAGCATGATATTCCGAGAAACTGTTTCATTTGATGCCAAGCCGGATCTCACCTGATGTGTCCCACATGTTCAGCTCGATGCGCTGCTTGTCGATCATCTGCAAAGCTGGCCGTGTAGTTCTCAAACACTGTGGGCACGTAATTCTGCAATGCAAAAAATCATAATACTTAGTCCACGGGTCGCTGTGATGTTTAAAAAGTAAGATCAACCATTTTTGTTCATCCTGGATCAACATTATTGTCCAAAACAGTAGACCTAACCCTATACCTAGCCCCTAAACCTAACCCTGCCGATAATATATCCATAAAATTATAACTGAATAAGAAGGGTGTAAAAGAACCTAACTCTGGTTGTCAGGCTAAGACGGACATTTCCTGTGAACTTGTCCTCAATTCTGATTGGTTTTGCTTGTAATGTTGTTTCATGTTACAGATTACAAGTTACTCTATCTAAAATGTAATAGGCTAAGTAGTGTAACAATTTCAATTACTTTACATAGGATATGTAACTGAATTACATTTGATTACTTTTTGATTACTTTTTCTAAATTTTGTATGAATTGAAATGTTTTCAACTGTCAAACAATCATTTTCAAACATGTAAACTAGGCAGAGGTTAACCTTACAGTACTCAACACTGATTAGTGTGATTTTTGAAATCCTCCATTACTTGAATTAAGAGTTTACAATTTAATTGTAAAGCACAGCTACCACAAAATAAGGCCTACTTTGAAATCATTCTGAGATTAAATGACTGATTTAAAACCATAAACAAAAAATGGTTTATTAGCTATTGTACTGTTTTTTGAAATCAAATCTTTGCATAGTTATGACAGGAAACACGGGCATCTAACAATGCCTTGGAGTGAATCTTAAAAAAATAAAGCATATGTATAAATCCAGATAGTAACTAAAGCAGTTATCGAATAAGCATGTCTCCTATTCTGGTATAAACTTCTGAAACATTGGTGTCTCATGTTGCAGTCAATGGAATTTATGAAAGGAATGAATGAAAGAAACCAATCAAATCAGTATGTCAAATCAGTAATTTAGTTAGCCTACATTATAACTAGTTAAAGGGATACTTCACCCCAAAATGAAAATAAGTTTTTGTCATTAATCACTTGTGATTGCATATGGCCCCCATGTCGTTCCAAACCCGTAAATGCTTTTGTTCGTCTTCGGAACACAATTTAGGATATTTTGGATGAAAACTGGGGAGGCTTGTGACTGTCCCATAGACTGCCAAGTAAATAACAGTGTCAAGGTCCAGAAAAGTATGAAAAGCATCATCAGAATAGTCCATCTGTCATCAGTGATTTAACCATAACGTTATGAAACGACGAGAATACTTTTTGTACGAGATCGCCCCCATTAACGAGCTTCATCTGGTGGCAAAGAAGCGTGTTTTTGGTTGTAAGGGAGAGATAACTTGTTCAGAGATTCCTGAAAAACCCAGTGTTATGTAAACAATGGATCGAGTTTGTTTTTTCCAGGACAGCAATGGAGTTTCACAAGTGTGTTTGTTGACGAACGTTTTATAAACAAGGCCGTTTGATACTGTAAGATGGAGTGGTCCTAAGATCCCGGTCATGATTCAGAACTGCAGACGGTAAGTGAAACGGCATCAATGTTCTGTTTTGTTGGCATTCTGCGCTCAAATGCTTGTCACTCTTTAGCTTCGCCCGAGGCACGCCTCCAGGAGCTTGGCTTTTTCCGGAGAGAATCATAAAGGTGTCTCTTTTTTCTTTTATAAATATGATAAAACTAAAGAGTTTTTGGAGATATGAAGGATGCAGTACTACTCTATATGTACTCAAGATTACCATGAGACTGGGGTGAAACTGTGTGTGTTATGCCACCTTTAATGACAAAATTTTCATGTTACGGTGGAGTATCCCTTTAAGGTCCTTGCACACTGAGTCCTGAATTTTCAAATGTCTTTTTTTTTTGCGGGGATTCGTATTCGATGTTCCCTTTCCTATCAAAATGCTTGCTACGGAGGTGAAAACGCAGAAAATCGAACCTGATTGAGTTTTTATTTTTTATTTTTTTTATTACGGACGAAGGTTTTCGGAGACAGTTGTGTAAACGTGATTGACACAACATGAGGTCTTAGTTAATTTTTTTAACGTGCAAAAATTTCTGACTCAGTGTGCAATATGACCTTTACTCCCCAACACTGTGTAGGCTATAAATAATTATCAATAGGCCTAAATAATTACGGTTTACATTTGTATCCTTGTACCTTTGATACTAATTATAGCGTAGTTGCTATGGTTACCCACTCCTTGAACTTGATTTCTGAACACCGTATCACAAAATACTAGGTGAGTTTGACTTCATGCAGCACCGCACAAACGATCGCAATCTAACTTGAAGCAGTGCATGCCGGTTAGAAATTTTGTCCGACTTGAGATAGCGCAGATGCCACATGACTGTCACGTGTGGCATCAGAGTACCGCGCGAGAGCGTTTCGAGAGCAGCCCGGCTGACTCAGCCCACCGCAGTTTGAGTTTCTCCAGAGCGGCTGCAGGAGTTGCTTGATGATGACACAGCTGTTTCACGATTGGCCAGATTCACCGCATGACAACGATCACGTGGTGTTCGGAGGGTTTTATTGCGTACCTTTTCATTTTCAATAATGGCCGACAAATCTGTTTTTAGAATGTTAAAAGCTTTTTTACTGTAGTCGCACTGTTGTATTGAGTCTCGTTTATCATACAACACTGAATAAAAGCACATATACCCCCACTTTATTAGTATTTAAATAGTAGCTATATGAATATTGTTGAACTTTATTCTTGAAAATATATGGTGCTGTATTAAGCAGTATGTGAAAACGTTTCTAAAATGTGCTGTGTATTTGACTAATATTGCATTTAATTCACTTCATCTGTGATGCAAACACCGGGTGAGTGTCCCTAAGGGAGCAGAAAAGTGTCCGCTTGAGGTGTCTATTTTCAACTCCGGCCCCCCACAGCAGAGGGCGGCTACTCTCGTTGATCGCCGTCTGTCAGTAGTCCCCAGAACACAAGATCCAGGGGGTGGGTTGGATCCACATCTAGGGGGTGTAGATTGGTAGGTTTGGGGGGGAGAAGGGTGGGTTTACGGGATCAGGGGGGTGAAGACAGGTAGGTTTAGGTATATGTAAGGTGGGAGGAGTTGGATCTGGATCCAACCACGCCCCCTGGATCTTGTGTTCTGCAGTGAGGACCATCTCCCGTCTGTAGCCGTGCTTCACCTCGAACGCACTACTATTGATAGTTTTTCACGTGACGTCACACACTCATAGAATTTTAGGAACGCCGACAGGCAAGCTTATGAACCCAGAATATAAACACAATGTGCAAAGTTTCACGTTAAATGTTTTACCGTAGAAAACCATTGTAAGGAAAACACTGAACCATATTTCGACCTCATCTGCTTGCAATATGTAAAACTATGCATACATTAATACAGTGATTACTGAATTTGATCTTCTAAAACTTACATTTTGTTCACATACCTTTGTTTTTATTCATTTAATACGAAGAGTGATCTAGACGTCTTGGCGTGCTGTGAAACGAGATGGAAAATTGAATAGTTAAAATTGTGCGATGCAGTTCTATGGATGTAATTGGCACACTCGGGATAGGGTCTTCGCAGGGCCCGGTGTCACGTGAACTGAACCTATCATTAGAACTCATTATACTCGCGATGCGTCTACACTGGATGCGGCGCGCAAACTTATCCGCAGTACTCTGAATTCCGGTTCTATTTATGTCGTGGTGACACCACTTTCAAAGATTTTCAACGTAGCTGTGTCGCGGTAGGTTTGTCGAACGGTGTTAAGGTGCGCTAGTTATTATTACAATTCTACAGCTAATATATTTTTATTATTCTTAAAATATTCAAAAAAAAGCCTGGTCAGTCAAAATTTGAAACGTTTATAGTTA